>NW_027266515.1:0-124172 GCF_046630445.1 Rutidosis leptorrhynchoides | reverse complement strand
GAGAGAAGGAGAAGAGAAGAGGAGAGTGGGCTGGGCCGGCCCATGCTGACAAAAAGAAAAGTGAAAAGAAGGAGGCTGCTTTTTTTTTTTTTTACAAAAAATTTAATACTAGTATGCAGATGTTCCTAATGTCTATATAAGATGCAAATTAATAAAACCACTTTGTGAAGCCCTCATCAGACGGCTGATTGCAGGATGATATCTTGTGGCGTTTCAGGAGGAACAGCTTGATTTCATCCCTCCGGATGGGGAAGAAACCGTCGAGGCAAGTGGAGGAGAAGATCTCAAGGGTACAGATGCGGCGGAGGTTGCACGAGTGGGTCGCCGTAAGAGGAGGATACGATGGTGGTGCAGTTGTAGCGGAGGTGCTTGTTGATGAGAAGGACAGGGCGGCTGGCGAGCACGATGTCGTTTGTGGTGAAGCACTCTTCCGCTGATGAGACGACCAACACCCGGTAAAGGCAGTAAAATCTTTAGGGTTGCCACTTACATATAATTTTCTAGTGCCACGTAGGCATTCTCTAGTGGAAGAGTTTTGACTGCTTGGTTTAGAAGAAAGGTTTAGGAGCTGATTGATTGTTCTTTTTATCCAATATTGGAATACGAACATCACCTATGCGTGATTTCGCATTAAAGAGACTACCTCTCTCGAAAATTGTTGAGAAAAGGGGCTCGCAATGTCCAGCAAACATGCATATTTCTTTAGCTGCGCTTATGAACTACAACAAGGGCAATCAATGCTAGCACACGATTACATCATTAAAACCATCCTGTTATTGAAAACTACAACGTAAATGCGCCACCCTCCATACATCTGATTAGGGGAGAACTCTATTCGATATTTCTCGTGCTCTGCACAAAGCTTCCAATGGCTTTTCCTTGGGCATTGTTAGACCTTCACCCTCCCCCATGTCGACTTCCTGTTCACCGGTCCTCTTCCAGTCAAAGCATTGAATGAGTGAGGCCAAAGTCAAGCCCACCATTTTATGAGCCAAAGGTGCACCGGGGCAGCCCTCCTCCCCATCCCAAAAGGCAGCATCAACCTATTTATTTGACCATCGCCACTTTCAAACCTCTCCGGCTTGAAGGCCATTGGGTCGGGCCATTGTTCGGGGTCTCGGTGAATTGCCCAAGCATTAATCAGCACAACTGTGCCACGGGCACGTCGTAGCCTCCTACTATGCACTCATCCGATGAGTAGTGGGGTATCAAAAGCGGGGCAGGCGTATGTAAGCGAAGGTGTCTCTGAGATAATGTTTTGAATATAAGGTAGCTTCGAGAGATCCGATTCATCAACCAAATGATCATGGCAGTGGGTGTTGATCTCTATTTTTGCCTTTTCTAAGATGTTGGGATGGTTGAGCAAATTGGCAAGCGCCCACTCAATTGTAATAGATGATGCATCAGTTCCAACTATCAGTTGTATCTGCTTATTATAAGTCATGACATTAAATTCAAGTCTTCTATAAGGCTCACAATGAAGCCTAGCAAAATACACCATATTATGACTTCTTGGATTGTGTAACTCATGTTTTAGGCAATTTTCATCCATTGCCAGTGATTTGGATATTAGTTAATTTTTCAAACTACAACTATCCACATCTCCTTCAAATAATTAAATATGGCATATCAACGATAAAAGAAATATATTATTTAACAAATAAGTTACACAAGTTGTGTAGATATAAAAATCCTACTTTTTCGGCATAATTTTGGTAAGGTTGCCATTTAAGCTAAGGTTGATTCTCGGAAATTACCAACTTACAAGGAGAATCACTACAAGGGAAATTAATCTAAGACACTACTTGCGAGCAACTATACCGAAAAAAAATAAAAATGAGAAAGGGCCGATCATAATAATCTAGAAGCTACAGATCAAAGATTAAATACAGGTTCCAAAATTTCGGAATATTGATTCTACCTAGACCTATATCGTTAAGCTTAAAATAATTGAGATTACAACAATAATGAAACAAGATTTACTAAGCTTAACTAGATCGACCCCCACAGCAATTTACGAAAGGAAAATTCAAAACTAGGTACAACCTGTAGCAAATTTTGAGATCTTAACGTGACCCGAATATCCAAATCGATCCTACAAATGGTTTATTGTTATCGTAAAAGACACAAATTCTTTAGTTCTAAACTGAATTGACTCATAAGACTAGAGAGAACTATCTAATTTTAATTTTTCGTGACATGAATACCGATACATCAAGCATAATGTATAGAAAATAGAATGTTTCGAAACATAACTTTATCAATCTAGAGGACCACGCTAGATCACATGCACCTCATCAACAAGTAACTGGGGGTGATTAGCTCCCGGTCGAGTCTAGTTCCATCTAGGAACGAAGAACCGGACCAGAGGAATCAATCCTCAGTTTTCAAAATCGGAGACCAAACTGGAGGTGCCTGAAACCAGAACGGTCCGGTCTGGTCCCTAGGTGGTCCTATGGAACCAATTCTACAACACTGCCACGAGTACTTAAAGCCGTTGATGGTGTGGAGGTCTGAGCGACGAAGACGTAGAAGACAAGGGGGGGACAAGGGAGTTTAGGGCCAGCAAGGCAACACTAGAGGCAGGACAACAGCTAGGAGAAGGCATTGAAGAAGACGGTGAGGAAGATGAAGAAGAGGAGGAAGAGGCGGTGGAGCTACATTCTTCTATTGGTTGCTTGTGCGTCTCGAGGGTCTTCTTGAAGTGGAGTTGGATTATTGTGTTGAGGGCCGTCGAGGTGGGGGAAGGGAAGGGCTCAAATCTCCAGGTGATGAGGATAAAAATCAAATGGAAAATAGTTGGCAGGCAAGGTGAAGTAACTAAATGATGACTTTTGAGGACAATAGAGCTACTTTTCTCTGACAATTTTAGGCAATGAGACTTTCTATTGACTTGGCTTAGGTTAGGTTTACTTTTAAGAAATAAAATAATAAATAATAAATAATTAGTCTTCCTTCCTTGGAATTAGGGATTGGATTGCTCATACCCAGTTTCTTTTTTAGGAATCGGGAACCGGATCAGGATCTTTAGGAACTAGACCAAACTGGCCGGTCCGGTCTAGTCTGGCCTATTGCACACCTCTAAATAGAACCCAAGAGCATAACTGAGAAAGAGAGATCAAACAAGCAACCACCCAAACCAACTGAGAAATCCCCCAAGACAAGACAAGAAAAACTCACCAGCAAGAAACCCTTGATGATCTCGTCCGTGTAATACTCCGGCTGCGACGCCTGCTTCACCAACAAGTAATCGATCATGCTCTTCTCCTCCTCCTCCTCCTCCTCGCTCTTATTCTTCTTCCGGTGGTCGTCGATCAGCCCCTGCAAGAATTCATCCATCGTCTTTCCAAGCTTGGACATCGTCTTCATGTACCCATCGTAGTCGATCACCTCAGTGGAGGCAGGTAGTCCCCCGCGTATGATCTCCCCGAGTGCCTCAAGATCTCCCTGATCATGTCCCTAAACTTCGCCGCCTCCTTCACGTCGCTCACGTCCTCCCCGTAGTACCTCTTCCCCGCCATTATCCTCATGATCACGCTGAACGTCAGCTCCGTCAGCGCCGCCCTCGGCTCCACCCTCGTGAAGCCGCTGCCATCTCCGCTTTGGCACAAGAGCAGCTTCCTCAGGAGGCGCTTGACCTCATCCTTACGGATGCCAAGCGACACATTGAGGCCGTTGGAGGAGAACATCTCGACGGCACCGATGCGGCGGAGGTTGCGCCAGTGGTCGCCATAGGGGGCGGCCATGATGGTGGTGCAGTTGTACCCGAGGTGCTTATTCACGAGGGACGGGGGTCGGTTCGCAAGGACGATATCGTTCTGGGTGAAGCATTCCTCAGTGACGGACGCAGAGGAGACGATGAGGGCAGGGCGGGCGCCGAGGCGGAGGGAGAGGACGGGGCCGTAGGCGCGGGAGAGGGCGAGAAGGGTCTGGTGGATGGGCTTCTTGAGGTGGTGGAGGTGGCCGATGACGGGAAGGGAAGGTGGGCTTGGAGGGTGGTTCTTTTTGGGCTTTCTTGTGATCAATCTGCGCAGGAGTTTGTGAGTAAATGTGATGGTTACTAGAGAGATTGTCAGTAAGAATGGCAAGCTGGGATTCTCCATTTTTGTTTGGTTTTTGCTCGACTTGAGTTGATTTTTGGGGAATGATGGTGGGGGTAATGATGAAGGGTTTACTGAAAGGGGTCGTCTTGTTGGCCGCTTGCTTGCTGTGAATGTGGATATATATGTATATTTATAGAGTCCGACTAGCATATAACGGTGCCGTTTATCTTAATTTTCGACGGAGCCGTTGCGGCCGCTTGAACTGCCGCTTGTAAACAGTAGATATTACTCAGAAAACCAAATAATAACACCATAAAATTATTCAAAACAACCATGAAATTGAAATATCAAAGGGAAAATGACATAAATGCTCACTGAATTTTAACCAAGTATGTAATGTCACTTCTGAAATTTTAATTTGTTCAATGTGATTCATGAATTATTAGTAAATATTCAATGTAGTCATTCTGTTTGATTAAAAAACAAATTAGATGTTATTTTATAATGTGGATTATTATATGATGAGTTGGATTTGTTAAAATGATGAGTCAACATGTTTTGTCATTTTATCTATCTTCGCTCATCATTATTGAAGACATGGATTATATTTTGTTATTTGATATGAATATCTTACTTTGATAATCTACTTGTAAATTTTTGTGTTGTCTACCGTTCAAACTTAACCGTTGGGAACCACATTACTAGATTCTATTGACTTGAATGATATTGAATATTTTTATATAATCTAAAGATGGTATTGCATATTTGACTAAAATTCATAGACCATCTGTGTTATTTTTTAAATATCAAATACTTATCAAAATAATTAATATAAACTGTTTCACACCTAAATTTGCATTAACAATGTAATACCTTTCACCAAAAGTCATTCTTTGGTTTTTCATAAGAGGTGGCAAGTTTTGTAACAACTCTAAATAGGAAATATCATAGGTACACAAAAAAATTGATAAACACATTTGAATGGAATCAATAATGCAGACTTTTCTAGAATTTATTTTACAACAATGCTTGATGACATAAAGATGCAATGCCATAATTTAAAGATAATTGAAAGATAACATATATATATATATATATATATATATATATATATATATATATATATTTGTGCTAGGGGAGCGGGGGATCTTCAGTAGACCAACACTAGTATTTATAGTATTCACAATATGACTGCCTACAAGCAGTTCTTCAGCAATTTTGGCCATGCTTTCACATCTTTGGAAGTTCTAACCCCATACCTTCACGTTGCCATGATTTGTTACCCCTGGGTGGTTATTCCTTAAAACCGCGTCTTGATCCTCCTTTTCTTCTGGTCACCAGTTTCAATCCCAACCAAGTCATTGCCTTATCCAACTCAATCTGTTCGTACGATCCATTGTGCTTCATAGTCTTATCCATGAGCAGCTTTAGATTCGAGTACGACCACACCTGAATTCAACATTAACCAAACGGTTAACTTTAAGTCGGTCTCTCACTCGGCTATCTATCAATTCCTCTTGACCGGCATCTTTGTTGACCAGTTTTATCACTGTAATTAGGGGTGTCAACGATTCGGTTCAATTTGATTTTTTTGAAAAGCCGAACCGAACCGAACCGAAATTTTAGTTCAATTCGATTCGGTTCAATTTGGTTTTTCAGTTTTGATTTTCAACTTTTTGCATTTGTTTTTTTTTCTTTTTTTTTTCTATTGTATATATTTCTCATTTCCAAGAAATAAGCTCTTATCGATTTGTTGGTTCGGTTTAGTTCGGTTAACTGATAAAAACCGAACCGATGATAAAAATTTCGGTTATTAATGAGAACCTAACCGAATGAAAACTGAACCCAAAAAAACCGAATTTTTGTGTTCAGTTCAATTTGGTTTTCGGTTCGATTTTTTATACCTCTAACTGTAATCATCAACCAACCACCACCCTATACCGATAGCTGATTATGGTCATTGATAAACATAAATATCTGCAAGGAATCTTATGGCTTGTATGACCACCAATAAGAGTTCGTCTGGGTAGTGCCTTATCGATAGCCGTTCCTCCTCTAAGTAACATGTTCACTAAAAAACCAGCATCATGCCGATTTACAGGATCTGGTTAATTTTTGGTACAAACAACAACGGTAGAACATTTTTCTTATTTTTGGTTTACAAATTGAAATTCAAGTCGGTCTCTCTCCTGATAACCAAAAACTTTGGTCTCCCTTGATTTTGGTCGCAAGAAAATCTGAGATACTTGACATTGATTTTGGATGGAATTTGTCAATATTTTTATATTTTCTGGTAAAAGGGTAATTTCTTTTCCAATCTCCTTCAAATGGATGCAGATTATAGAGAAGGCTACTTGATTGATGAAATAATGCTAAAGCTCGAGAAATGATGAATAATTCAACCGAGCAGGTCATATCTTATTAGCACTAGTCAGAGATTCTTGTACAAGCCTAAGGCTTTAACTTATTTTACGTGGTTGCAAGTGTTCCATGGCTTTTAAGAGTCCATTTTTTGGGAATAATTTTTTCAAAAATAGTCTTTTCCTATTTCTTTTCTTCGGAATAATTTCTGAATAAAAGAATGCATTTAGTAACTATATAAAATTTATACTCTCCGAATGGAAAAAGAACTGGAATACGTTTACTACGATTCACAATTTTTTTTTTCTAACATAGAATTTCTTTTAATTTTTAAATTTTTTTTTCTTTTCTTATTCTTCCTTGCTGTCGTTGGTTGACCACCAATAGCCGACTGTCATTGACCGCCGTCGACTGATGGTGACAAGTGGCAACGGTGGTTGGTGGGTGGTGGGTGGTTGGCGTGGTCAACAATTGTCGGATGGTGGTCAGCGATGGTGGTGGTTGGCCAATTGCCATTGCCTAGCAGTGGCCAAATGGGAAGGGATAGTGGTGAGGGGTGAGGAAGAAGAAAAGAAAAGAATAAAAAAATAACTTATTTCTAAAAATTATTCTCGGGAATAAAATGCTATATTTTTCTACTTTTTATTTATGTTCCAAATCTATTCCCTGCCTACTTTCTTATTTTTGAGGAATAAAAAAAATTAATTGACGTTACCAAAGAATTTCTATTCTTTTTTTATTCTGGGAGGTAAAAGAATAGAAACATTACTAAACAGGCCCTAGGAAAGCTTTGGTTTTAAGAGAAGCAATTGTTAGTCTCTTCTGATTCTGGGATACCGGTTGGCCAATTGCCATTGCCATTGCCTAGCAGTTATGAATATTTACTTTCAACATATATTAGCACTGCAAAAAAGTTTCTCCACAAGTAAAGTTATTATTATTATTATTATTTTAAAGCAAAGTTAAGTTACTGACACGTATTCAAGTTTAAATTTTGACAAATGTTGTTCATTTTGTTGAATGATGGATATTTTTCTCTCACAACTGTAAGTGTGAAAAATGTTTGCTAATAGAAATCCTACACTTACTTTTCTTACATTATGTTTAAATCATTCTTTTCACATTGAATGTAACAATATTTTATACTGATGATATTTCTGATAAGTGTCTTTTCTATTCCCTTTTTCTTTTTTTCATACATTTATTGTTTTTCCTGTATAAAATCCCACTTGGCAGGCTAGCAATACCACCAAGTTGGATTGACGATTCTCTCATACGTTTGTTTTCCTTAAAGAAAACATGGGGCGGAGGCAGCACCATTCCTCTCCTACGAGCAACGGTGATGTCACGCTCTCATTTCCCATATTTATATGCAGAACATTCAGTGTTGGAGCAACGCTGGACTAGCTAAAATCGATTTACGAAATTAATTTATAAATTGACGTGTTAGACTGTGAATGATCATTAAAATAGGCGACTCATACTTACAAATCAATATTAGACCAACACTTCATTTTATATATTAGTTTTGTAAATCAATCTTAACAAATCTAACATTTCCCTATCACGGGACGTATGCATGAAATACTTCTTTTTTGTGGCTGAAGCAGGTGTATCCCTTGGGTAGTTGAGAACTCAAGATCATCAACCTAGGAAGTTCCTTACGTGAACACTTAAATGACTTTAATATTTTTAAGGTACATGCAACTTGCATTATTTTTAAATTGAGCTTTAAACAAACAGAGTCTTGGATTATAACTATAAGGTTTGAATTTCCACTGCAATACGTAAGAGAACATCTTCTATTAGATGTGAGACGTTTCGCTAAGATTAACTTGATGTTTTCCATCTCTACCCATTGATTTTAACATACAATAGCAATTTGTACTGAAAAGTTATCAAAAAAGTCTTAAACTTATTATAATTATGCTGATTCAGTCTTAATTTTTTTTTTTTTTTTGCCAATTGAGTCATAAACCATTTGCAATTGTGTTAATTCAGTCCATCAAGCCAAATTTGGCTGGCCGACATTGATGTGGACGGTAGCCAATGCTAGCAAGTAATTTTTTAATATTTTTTTATTTTCAAATTTTTTATTTTTTATTTTATCTTTTCTTCTTTTTCCTTTTTTTTTTTTTAACGGCAAGACGAGCCCTTGTCAAATCGGGCATGGGCAAGCCTCACTAGTGGATCAACAAGCTCAACCTCACTAGATCTGGGCAAGGATGAGCTTGCCTAGCCACTTCGAGGCTCAACCTCGCCGAATCTAGCAAGGGCTTGTCTCGTTGGTGGCTAGGTTCGTCATAGTTGGGTAAGACCCATAGAAGACAAAGAAGGAGTGAGACGCTTGGTTGTGCAATTTGTGATGGTTGGGCTCACCTTGCCGGTTTCGCTAATTGTTAGGGGTGTTAGAAACCGAACCAAAAATTGAACCAAACCGAAAATCGAACCAAACCGAAAACCGAACCAAACCGAACCGAAAAATTCGGTTTTTTTCAGTTCGGTTCGGTTTTTGGTTCGGTTCCCATTATAAACAGAAAATTTTTGTTATCGGTTCGGTTTTATCGGTTAACCGAGCCGAACCGAACCACAAACCGATAAAATAAACCATTAACCAAATGGTTTGGTTATTCTCTCCCGTCTCCTCCGAGAGAATAGCGATTCGATTCTATTTGACTCCGGCTCTTGCATCATCCATCGATTGATCGATTCGCTTCGAGCGGATCGAGATTCCATGGCAAATCAGGGCTCACAAGAAGTGGAGAGAGCTCGGTTGCCGAGCTTGGCTCTCGAGCTCGGATGCTGATGTTGGTGGTGTTCGTTGTGCTGATGGTGGTGGGAGTTGCGAGTGAGATCTAATGGTCCTGAGCAATTTCTGGTAGCCACTGTAGTAGCACCCAGGAGAGAGAACGCCTCAAATCTTATCTGCACCCTAACCCCAAGTGTCTCCGTACCCTTCTTCTTCTTCAAGTCTTTTCTCCTGAACCAGAGTTAAACAGAACAGCCCAAATGGGAGAGGTCTTCTTCTTCGCTTTCAAAGCTCTGCCTTCGTTTTGCTTTGTGGGTTTAGTGCGTTGATTCCTTTTTGTTCCGCATGGATTTGTGAATAGTGGAGCTTCTCTCCCCTATTCCGAAGCCACTTGCTCCAGAAGAGAAGAAGCCTAAGGAGAAAGAAGCCCCCAAGAGAAGAAAGAAGAGGTCCGTCTAAAAAAATCGAACAGAAAAACGAAACCAAAAAACGAAAAAAAAAAACCAAAAAATCGAACTAAACCGAACATAAATTTCGGTTCGGTTCGTATTCGGTTCGGGATTCATTTGGTTCGGTTTTTTTAAAAAACCGAACCGAACCGAACCGTTGACACCCCTACTAATTGTGGCTTTGTGCTTCACTTGGTTGTGTAGTTGGTGGCCAACAGGGCCTTCTTCACTAGGCTGAACGAGGTATTAATCAAGGAGCTTGCCCAATGACACCTTCACTCAAACAACACCTAACCATCGACAAGGCAAGCCCATGCTAGATCTGACATGGGCAAGCCTCGCTAGTGGCTGGGTGAGCTTGTCCTCGCTTAAATCTGGCAAGGTTGAGCTCACCAATCCATTGGTGAGGTTTGCCCACGTTAGATCCAGTGAGGGCTTGCCTAGCCTATGGCTGGGTGAGCTCGCCCTTGACCAGCAACGGCGAGGCGAGCTTGGCACTAGCCGATTGCCTCAGTCCAACCACCAGCCCTCCCCTCTTGCCGGTTGTCAGAAGAAGGAGGAAGGTGGGGGAGGAAGGAATAAAAGAACAAAAAAGAGAGAGAAAGAAAAAAAGGAAAAAATAGAAGAAAAGATTAAAAAATAATAAAAATTCAAAAAAATAAAATAAAAAATTATTCACTAGCACCAGCTGACGTCCAAGTTAGCACTGACCGGTTAAATTTGGTAGGATGGACTGAATTGGCACAATTACAAAAGATTTAGGATCAATTGACCAAAAAAATGAATTTATGACTGAATCGGTATAATTACAATAGGTTTAAGATATTTTTGATAATTTTCCCTAATTTGTACGATATGTTTAGGTCTTTGGCTAGATTTTCAGCAAGTAATTTAAGGTTGAAAGTAAGGATAGGATTTTCTTTCCTTACAAAGGAGAAGCAATTTTTTTTTGCGGGGCCAAGGAATATTATTTGTATTTGCTGGTTAGAATTGCAACCTCTTATTCACCCATTTCCATCAACAAGCTGTACAAGCACGGAGAACCTTCGAACTTCGAGGAACTTGCGACATTAGCATGTCTGAGTAGGTTTAATGATGGTGATTAACATTTATAAGGAATGTTCAAGGTTTAGAAAATTTAGTATTGATGATGAGAAGGTTGGATAAAGTTAAGGCAATTATCCAGAGAAAAAGCCAATTCTTTGAAATTAATGACATCAGATAAATACCTCATCAATAAAGATTCAAGCCAATCGACCGCCTGACTTGAATATTTATCAATAGCTTAGTGGATATAAATAATGCAAATAGTGAGAGGACAAGCCAAGTCATGTTCATCAATCATCGTCATGAAGAGGACACAGTTGAGATTTGCTAAATTGCTCATCAGTAAGAATTAGGTCGAGTATGTTAGAAATGATGTGATTAATTTGCATATCATCATTGCAAGTAACTATATTATGCATGTTTAGAGTTTAGAGTTTAGAGTGCATTATTTTTATAAATAGGGCCGTACATATTTAGTCTGATAGCATATATAGGTTAAGGACATGTTAACTTTAGAATTCATATAGATTCAGGTTAGTCCATGACTTTCATAAAATAAAATCAAATAAAAAATGTTATTTAGTTTTCATTAGATTGCATGTAGAATAGGGTTAATTTGGCTCACGTCATAAAATGCATGTCATTTATAACTAAGTTAATCGAATCATGTAGATAGTTTCAGTTATTGTATGACATGCATCATTCGCATTACAAATAGTTCAATAATAGTTGGTAGTTGACTAAGCCACACTAGAGTCTTAGGTTTTAACCTTGCTGTTTTTTATAAAATAAGAAATAAAATATATAGCTTGCATTGTAGAATAAATTCATAGTTTCCTTAGGTCATTCATACATGTTAATTAATTTAGAATTACATGCATGCATTAATTTAGAAATAAAACCATGTCATCTCATACCTAGGATTTAGATAGGATTTTCACCAATCATGTAGATGCTGGTTTGGAAATCATTTAATTTGTAGACTTTCAGGGTCATTTGTCTTTTTATACCTAATAAAGTAGAATACCAAAAGTTAAAATTATAGAGTCTCATATAGATCACATATTAGTTTGCATATTTTTCTAAAGTAATAGTTTGCAGAAATCTCATGGTGACGGATAGGGATATGCTTTTCTTGCTTAGTGCATCCAAGTTCTTAAAATTTCTATAATCTATTTACTATTTTGATTATTGGGTGTTGTGTTTCCTAATTACGCACCCATATGATAACCCCTTACATATTATTGGCATAGGATAAAAATGGATAAACTTTGCATGCAAAACATTTTTAAAATAAAGAGAAAATGTACCGAAAGGGTGTTAAATTAATCTAGCATAACCAAGTCCCCCTACTCATGATTCTCTGGTTCGCAGAAGTAAAAAATACTCTCGCATTCTACTTGGATGTCTAATCGACCCATAACCGATTAGCAATAGCTTTAATAGGTAAGTTTAAATACATGTTGAATTGAGTACCAAATTGAGATTGGTAGGGCTTGGGAGAGCCCGTGCTAAACCCGAGCAATTGCTTTGATGGAGGAACCTTTGTTCTTATTTAGTAATCCATAAGCTTCCCCTTAGGTGGTCCATCTCCGGGAAGGTCATAACATAAAAAAGGTCAATTAACTCCTAAACCGTTTAACCAATTTTCCAATTTCAAACAAAGAGCTTAACATTTGACATAACACTCCTAAATTGAAAAAAACAAAAAAAACTTTGTTTTAGTATGTGAGTTCGTTTGATATGAATTGAATTTGTCAAAGGTATCTCACATTGTCTACTTGCATGTGACATTCCTTCACCTATTTGTTAAGCTTTTAAGTTACACATTTTAACATGGTATTATGGTCAAATTTTGCCCCTCGTTTTTTTTTTTTGCATGCGTGGTCCTTATTTGTCAAATTGCATAGTCATTCCTAACCTGCCTTGCACATGAGAGGGGGTGCTAAAACTTACCACTTTACTTTTTTTATGAGGATTAGATATGTGTTATATTATATACACATGGTTTTCTTTCACTTATTTGCTTAACTATTTGGGCTGGATAGTCTAATGCGATGAATGCAAACCTAGTGTCCAAAGTTAATTAGACCAAATCGCTAAAAATAATTTGTTATGAAGTTTCTTATTTCTTCCGGAACAATGATTTGATAGGACTTAGCCACTGGAGATTCCTTCGAGTACATATGATTCTTTGAGAGCATATAAATATTCCTCAATTTACCTTAATTTATTTTATTTAATCTTTCCGATCACGAGGAAGCTGGTCTTACACAGACGAGAACAAATAATAATAATAATAATAATAATAATAATAATAATAATAATAATAATAATAATAATAATAATAATAATAATAATAATAATAATAATAATAATAATAATAATAATAATAATAATAATAATAATAGAAAAAAAGAAAGAAAGGAAGATTAAACAAAGACCCAGAGGAAGCATTAGAGTGGTGGAGGTTGCTGAGGTTGCTCTTTCATTATTGCAATACCTTTACACTTTCTAGCTTTTGTTGGCTTATGGGCCTCTTTTAATCAAATTTAACAATGCATGATTCCATTTGTCATGTTCCTTATGTTTCGAAAACAAGCAATCCAACTATAAAATAGACTGAATAAAAAACTAAATGGGGCACCATTTTTACTATTAATGCATCAAACTTTATTATAGTAATTGCATCATCATTTCTACTAAAATCTCATTACCCGCCTTACAACCTTCCATAGATGAACAAATGATGTGGCCTGTTCGTTGAATATGATTATCGGAAGAACAAGTTTAACTACTTTTGATTGTCACTTTCTTTGAGGGATAAATTTCCAAAAGTTAAATCTATCATACGGTGGATAATTAACTTTTAAATTTTTCAATTTGACCAATTAAGTAGTCAACATTTTGATGTTTTACCATTGAAGTTCTTCCAGCCATCACTAAGACCCAACAACCTCGTCAGCCCTTCCAAGATGTTGAACAATGGAAAAAAAAATAATAATGAAAAGAAAAGATCTATGTGGCCCTCTCTTGTGGCCGGCAACCCTAACCAACCATTGCAATGGCCCTGGCGACCCCTATTGTCCTTTATGTGAAGATGAATAATGAGAAAAATGTAGAAAGTTAACTTTAATTGAATCAACTCAGATTACAAGTTTACAATGCTAATGACGAAAGTTGATAAGGACTTTGTAATGTTACCAATGTCACTTGCTATGAATGAGATCAATGCTTCCTTATCTTTAAGGATTTAATCACATGTTACATCATTAACTCTATTATGTCGAGTGAATTCATACTATAATCTAATTATTGTCTTACAGCCTTCTATAGACAAACTCATGATGTGACCTGCTTATTAAATATGGTTATTGAAAGAACAAGTTTAACTACTTCAGTGAACATTTTCTACAAGGTATAGTTGTCTAAAAAATCCTAAATTTATTATATGAAGGCCAATACATTTTTAAACTTTTTAATTTGGCTAATTTAATTCTAAACCTTTTGAAAATTTCTCAATGTAGTTCTTCTGCCCATAGCTAAGACCCCAATGACCCCCCACCGGTCCTTTCGGGAGATGAACAGTGGGAAAAAAGAAAATAAAGAAATTTAATTTAAATTAAATCAATTTAGTGTACAATGCGCATTGAGAAAGGTTAATGAGGACTTTGCAATGTTACAAATTTTGCATTTATTTTTCTTGCTATGAACAAAACCGATGCTCCCTAATAAGGATTCGATCACAACGTTATTTCATAAACTTTATTAAGGTAATTGCATCATCATTCATAAGAAAATCTCATTATTGTCATACAAACTTCTAAGATGAACACATGACGTGACCTGTCTATTGAATATGATTATTGAAATAAAAAGTTTAACTACTTCCGGCAATCACTTTCTCAAAGGTATAATTGTCTAAAAAGTCCTATTAATATTGTACGTCGGATAATTCAATCTAATTTTTTTTAAAAAATTTGGCCAATTTAGTTTTTAACCTTATGATGATTTTCCAGTGAAGTCCTTTAAGCCATGACTGAGACCCAACGACCTGGTCGGCTGTTTCGAGAAGATTAATAATGCAAAAAGGGGAAAATAATGAAAATAAAATATCTTCGTAGGCCTCTCCTATGGCTGAGAACTCTTGCTAACCATCGCGGAAGTCTCATCGCGGACGTCCTAGAGACCCCCCGCAACGATTCTAGGAAGATGAATAGCAGAAAAAGAAGAAAACAAAGAAAGATCTAGAAAAATACATCAAATAAACTATAAAGTATTTATAAATTTTTAAAAAGATCACAAAAGTCATTTATGTCGGTGTCGGGTGTGCCACATAGTATGGCCGGCGACCACATAAGTGATCTCCATTCAAAATTAGCCGGAATGACTATATTGAAAATTATCAAAAGGCTTAGCACTAAATTGGTCGAATTGAAAATTTTAAAATTAAAATGTAATAATGATTTAGGAAATTTAAGACAATTTGCCTTTTTTTTTTAGTGTGCATGAATTCCACGCAGTCACCACGCCAGAGACTAACATACCCTCTCAAGCAAACATGAACTAGACGAAGTCGCCACGGTGGTGGAGAGATGATTGACGAGAGTATTGCTGGTGGGGGACGTTGATGGCGGGCTTTGTGGAGTGCTTGGTTGGAGGTAATTTACTAGAAATTGACGGTTCTCGACAGAGATTTTACTTAAAAATTAAAATGTCTATTTCACTACCAAAGCTGCTTGTGAAGAGACAGAATACGACAATTCTCTAATTGGGGGGCTAAAGGAACTCTTTCAAGAGAATTATTGTTAGGAGATCCGGTGCATGTCAGCCAAACTCATCTTTAATATTGGTGGATTAAGGTGTGACTTACACAATCTGAGGGCTGGGCTCACATGCAACCAGTACACCAGATAATTTCTGCTTTCAAGAATCAATTTTTGTTAATGTGACATCTGAGTCCACCACAAGTAATTAATAAAATCACCTCACTCAATTGCCCGTGTTCAAATCCCCATATTTTCAGGGGGATGGGGTGGAGACACGTAAATTTCAAGAGTGGATTTCGACTCCCACGCCTTGCAAGAGACATGGTAAAAGTCTGAGAGTGAGTGTAGAGTAGGAATAGAATATGACTGACAAAAAAAAAAAAAAATTGCCTGTGTTGATTAATGTTTCATTATGACATACTCTTATTGCAATTTAGCAGCAAATCATATCGTGGGATGTGAAAACACATGTGCAAACCATAGTCTCAAGAACTGTCTACCAAATTGATCTGTACATATAACACAGAGCCTGACCTAATATAAGCAACATCTTGATGATAAAACTAACTGATATGGATCAGATAGAAAGAATTGGAGTTATCTACGTACCAGCATAAGCCCTTTAATAATCTGGTCAGTGTAGTACTCCGGTTGTGATTCCTGCAACGATAGCAAGTCATCCGCCATACTTACAAAATTAAGATTGGGGCGAATCCTAGATAGATAAAAGGAAGAAAAGAAAGAAAGATTAATCAAAGACCCAGAGGAAGCATCAGGGTGGGGGAGGTTGCTGGGATTCTATGCTGGAACATGACAAAACAATCGGACCTTGCTGATGTTGCTCTTTCATTATTGCAACACCTTCACACTTTCTAGCTTTTGCTGCTTATGAGCCTCTTCTAATCAAATTTAACAATGGATGATTCCATTTGACATGCTCCTTATGTTGCGAAAACGAGTAATCCAACTATAAAATAGACTACCGACCAAAAAAAAAAAAACCTATAAAAAAAAGACTGAATAAAAAAATAAATGGAGCACCAAGTTTACTATTAATGCATCAAACTTTATTATAGTAATTGCGTCATCATTCGTACTAAAATCTCATTACCGTCTTACAACCTTCCATAGATGAACAATGACGTGGCGTGTTCATTGAATATGATTTATTGAAAGAACAAGTTAAACTACTTTCGACCGTCACTTTCTTTGAAGGATAAATTTTCAAAGAGTCCAAATTCTATTCTACAGTGGACAATTCACTCATAAACTTTTCAATTTAACCAACTAAGTAGTAAACATTTTGACGTTTTACCACTGAAGTTCTTTTGGCCATCGCTTAGACCCAACAACCTCTTTGGCCCTTATGAGATGTTGAACAGTGGGCAAAAAAATGGTGGCCCTAGTGACCCCTGTCATCCTTTCTATGAAGATGAATAGTGAGAGAATATATATAGAAAGTTATCTTTAATTGAATCAACTCAGATTACAAGTTTACAATGCGAAAGAACAAAAGTTAATAAGGACTTTGTAATGTTACCAATGTCACTTGCTACGAATGAGATCAATGCTCCTCATCTTTAGGGACTTAATAACATGTTACATCATTAACTCTATTATGGCTAGTGAATCATCATTCATACTATAATTTCATTATTGTCTTACAACCTTCTATAGATGAACACATGATGTGACCTGCTTATTAAATACGATTATTGAAAGAGCAAGTTTAACTACTTCCGGCTAACATTTTCTACAAGGTATAATTGTCTAAAAAGTCCTAAACCTATTATATGGAGGCCAATACAATTTTAAACTTTTCAATTTGGCTAATTTAGTTCTAAATTGTTCGACAATTTCCCAATATAGTCCTTTTGGCCATTGCTGAGACCCTAGTGACCCCCACTAGCCCTTTTGGGAGATGAAGAATAGGAAAGAAAAGAAAACTAAAGAAATTTAACTTAAATTGAATCAATTCATATTACAAGTGTATAATGTGCATTGAACTAAAGTTAACCCTAACTTTGTAATGTTACAAATTTTGCATTTATTTTTCTTTCTATGAATGAAACCGATGCTCCCTAATATTAAGGATTCAGTCACCCGTTATGTCATTAACTTTATTAAAGGTAATTGCATCATCATTCATAATAAAATCTCATTACTGTCATACAAACTTCGACAGATGAACACATGATGTGGCCTGTCCAATGAATATGATTATTAAAATAACAAGTTTAACTATTTCTAGCAATCACTTTTTCTAAGGAATAATTGTCTAAAAAGTCCTATTCATATTGTATGACAGATAATTCAATCTTAATTATTTTTTTTAATTTGGCCAATTTATGCTTTAACCTTTTGATGATTTTCCAATGAAGTCCTTCAAGCCATGATTGAGACCTAGCGACCTTGCCGGCTGTTTCAAGAAGATTAATAGTGCAAAGAAAAGGAAAATAATGAAAAGAAAACATCTTTGCAAGCCCCTCCTATGGCCAACAACCCTCACTAACCATCACTGAGGTCCCAGAGACCCCGTACAACCATTATGGGAAGATGAATAGCGGAAAAAGTAAAAAACGAAGAAAGGTATAGGGAAAAAGATCATATAAACAATAAATATTTAGAAAATTTTAAAAAAAATCACAAAAGTCATTTATGTCGGCGTTGGGTGTGCCACATAATACGGCGGTGACCATGTGAGGCGATCTCCATTCAGAATTGATCGGAAGGACTACATTGAAAAATTATCAAAAGATTTAGGACTAATTTAATCAAATTGAACAATTTAAAACTAAATTGGCCAATGTACCATTGATTTAGGAATTTTAAGACAATTTTCCTCCTCTTTCTTTTTTTAGTGTGCATGAATTCCACGAAGTCACCAAGCCAGAGACTACCATACCGTCTCAAGCAAAAATGAACTAGACGAAGTCACCACGGTGGTGGAGAGATGATTGACGAGAGTATTGCTGGTGGGGGACGTTGGTGGTGTGCTTCGTGGAGTGATTGGTTGGAGGTAATTTACTAGAAAATTGAGGGTTCTTGGGAGGGATTTTACTTAAAAATTAAAAAGTCTATTTCACTACCAAAGCTGCTTGTGAAGAGATAGAATGCGACAGCTCTCTAATTGAAGGGCCAAAGGAACTCTTTCAAGAGAATAATTGTTAGAAGATCCGGTGCATATCAGCCAAAATCATCTTTAATATTGGTGGGTCACGGTGTGACTTACACACTCCGAGAGCTAGGCTCACATTCAACCAGTACACCTGATAATTTCTGCTTTCAAGAATCGATTTTTTTAAATATGACATTTGAGTCGATCACAAGTAATTAATAAAATCTTCTCACTCATTTACTCGATGAATGTTGCATTGTGACATACTTATTAGCAATTTAGCAACGGATCATATTGTCCGATGTGAAAAAACGTGCAAAATACATAGTCTCAAGAACTCTACCAAATTGATCGGTACGTGTAACGCAGGCCCTGACCTATTATAAGCAACATCTTGATGATAAAACTAACTGATATGGATCAGATAGAAAGAATTACTCTATGTACCAGCATAAGCCCTCTGATAATCTGGGTTGTGACTCCTGCGACAGCAAGTCATCCGCCATACTGTTTGTGCTCTCCAAACCACCGCAACCACCATTTAATTGACACTTGGCCCAACCCGTCCGGGCCATTTGCGGGTCTCATGTTCAGTAGGTATGGCCAATAGTGGGCCAAGATTGATTGCTGACATGGGCGGGTTAATATCATTTTACATGCTTTCATATTTATTAAGTATGATTTAGTGTCGAGAGTTTCTTCAGAATTTTCGATTGAAAGCATAATGACTTGGTAGGACGAAATATTGAGCACTTACAATGTTGTGGCTAAACTCACATTTATGTAGCTGTAAGCAATCATATTCTAGACGGGAAAAAAATAGTACCATCTAGACCAGCAGAGATCGAAACTTGTCTGACTTTGTGGATCATCACACATGCCTCTAGGCCACGATGGAAGTTCTGCATTTTGAAGTTCATATCAATTGATTATGTCTTCTTGCTCGATGATTCAGGTAACTCAATGTTCTGCAGCCACAATATGAGGACTTGTAGCAATATCATGGCTCCCACTCAATGCCTCAGCAATCCTCGCCATGATTTTACGGGGTTTGCACATGGCTTCCAACGACACCGCGTTAGGCATATTCATTCCTTCTCCATCAGTCATGTCCACCAATTCCTCACTTATTCTTTTCCATTCGAAGCACTGGATCAACGATCCCCAAGTTACAGTGTTCACTCGTTGAGCCATGTTTGCTCCAGGACAGGCCCGCCTCCCAATCCCAAATGGCAAGTATTTGTATTGTCCGTTATCTTCATTTTCAAATCTCTCGGGTTTAAAACTCGTCGGGTCGTCCCACAACTTGCGGTCCCTATGAATGGTCCATGCATTGATGAATACTGTAGTATGACGAGGTACATTGTAACCGCCTATCGTGCAATCCTGTGATGACATGTGTGGAAGTAGAAGTAATGTTTGAGAGGTAAGAAAGTTTTGCAATGTCTGTCTCATCTATCAAGCGCTCTTGGCCAATCACACTATCTAGCTTCTCAGTAGCTATTTTTAAAGAAAGAGGATGATTGAGTAGATAAGACATTCCCATTCGATTGCCAAACCTGAAGTGTCGGTGCCTGCTATGAGCATGACCTAGTAGAAGAATAATGGGGAAAAAATACGTTATCATTAAATATGAAAATGAAAGAGTTGATTATAGTGATAATCTTAGTAGTAATCCCCGAGCTGTTAATGCAATCCACAAGTCAAGGGATCAAGTGTTATAGAAGAATCTAAAATTAACAAGTATTACAATTTAATATATTATTTTGGTAGCAACTTCGATCACAAGAATTAACATAACATCGAGATAATCAATTTTATATTCTATACGACCCATGGATAAATGCCTAATATGTATGCAATATTCCACCATGAGGATGAGATGCAAATGTTTGTCAGATTTCTACGTACCAGGAGTAGCCCTTTGATGATCTCATCAGTGTAATACTCTGGTTGCGTCTCTTGCAACGAAAGCAAATGATCTAGCACAGTGTCCCTACTCTCTCCACCACCTCCTATCTTGTGACTACCTCTGCGCTCTTCAATCAAATTTTGTAAGAACTCGTCTGATCTCTTGCCCAGTCTAGACACCTTCTCATAATCCTAAAGACCAACCTCAAAATACTCAAGAAATCCCCTGGATACGCACCGTCAGCATATTTCAGCATTTCAGACATCATCTCACGAAACGACCTCGCCTCCTCGGCATGGGTCACGTCTTCCCCATAATACCTCTTCCCAGTCAACATCCTTACAATGATGTTGAATGTCATCTCCAAGAACATTGATTTTAGCTCCACCTTAGTGAAATCGTCACAAAATGATGAGGTTCTTTTGTTTAGTTTAAGTAGGAGTCTCTTGATTTCATCCATTCGAATGGGCAAAAAGGAGTTGAGACAGGCGGAGGAGAAGATTTCGAGGGTACAAATGCGGCGGAGATTGCGCCAGTGGTCACCGTATGGGGCCATGGTGACAACTGTGCTGCCGTATCCAATTTGGTTGGCAGCAACACTGGAGGGGCGGTTGGCAAGCACGGTGTCATTTTTAGTGCAGCATTCTTCGGCGGACTTGGCGGGAGCCGAAGCGGAGAGAGAAGACAGGGCCATAGGATTGGGAAAGGGAGTGGAGTGTCTGGTGGAAGGGGCGTTTTATGAGGTGGAGGTGACCGAGGATGGGGATGGAAGGTGGACTTGGCGGGAGGTTTTTGGGTCGCTTTAGCCATGAAGAGAAGAGCTTGAGAATGAGGAGGAGGAAAGCCAATGGAAGGAAAGTGTAGAATGACGAAGTCTCTGGTTGGGACGAACTTGGTATTGGCGAAGGCTATGGAGTCCCCGATTATAACATGGCAAAATAGTATTCTCTTACTCCGATGCTTCTGGCCATCTGGAGTTGACTTACGGCAATTATTGCGGAAATTCTTACGTAGCTATTGAAGACCAATTTGGTTTATAGTAATAACCATGTCTTGCCTGAGGCCAAAAAAGCGATAAAAATACAAAACTGCTGTTTCGATTCATCTTTTATAGTGACAGGTAGAAAGTTTTGCTTGTATTGTTGCACTCGAACAATATATCGCAGGTAAAAATTTTAGTTTCTCCTTGGAAACCGATCGTATTAGTCAAACATATATAACTCCATAACCATGTTTGGCCGGCGGGGATAAAAAAAAAGTTAATGCAAGTTTTGAGAGAAAATGCCAACCGATGGTCATCATCACGAAGTGGACACAATTGACATTAGATAAATTCCTAATCCATAAAGATCCTGAATATTTCTCAATACTTTAGTAGCTTTAGAAAAAGGCGAATCAAATAGTTGTTGGACTTGTAGATAAGAAGGAACCTTGCAAATCAAATCATTTATGTCAGCCAACCTCTTCTTTTCATTTTGAAGTGATTTGTCCACTAATAAGATAATTTAATTTTCTGGGTGCTTTCCAATGTTACATTCTAGTTATATATGGATGTGCAGTTGTTGATAGCTGATTTTTAGCCGACGCCTTATTAAAATAAATTTATCGAGATTAGGATTTCCGATTACAACGGATCCATTTCAAGACCAAAATATGTCATTTTTTTATTTCTTTCTTTTACTTTGTTATTTTTAAGTGATTTCTGATTCATTTCGATTTAAAACCTAAAAAGTCAAACAATTGAATTTTAAGTTGACTTTTTGATCAACCCATTGATTAAAAGTCAACATCGAGTTAAAAATTGGCTTTTTGCACAAAAAGACCCTAAATAGTCTTAATTTCACTATAGTAAAGTTAATTTTAATTTTTTTTTGAAGATTTGACTTAAAAATCAATATTTTGGGAAAAATCAACTAACGGGTTGACTCTTGGTCAAACTTTTAACAAAAAAATTGAAAATCTTAAAAATCCACAAAATATTTCATTTTAGTGTCAATTTGACTTTAGTGTTGAAAATTTTCTAAAAATCAATTAAAAACCTTGTTTTTCGAATTTTTCAATTTTTGGTTTGAAATTGGCCAAAAGTAAAATTACTTTCATTCTAATCATAATTAGGCTTAGTTTATTTTCCGACATTGGATTTAGGGACCATTTCTCATTCAATCGTTCATTCAGTTTCAAGAACGATCATGTTAAAAGGTGAATGGCCACTTTTAGCCCTAACTAGGGGGTATGAATCAATTATTCATGATATGCGAACGAATGCTTTCATTCCATTCATTTTCTTGATATAAGTCCAAATCTATAGGTCTATTTTAAGAGATTCACTCAAGAACTTTCTAATTTAGGGAATTCAACCTTCTTGAATATACCTTGATCTACAAAAATCGTAGCATTGTATGTGACCTTCTATTAATGCTGATCTGAGGTAGTAAACCTCATTTTTTGGCTTCGATTTCTTATGAACATATGATTTAGGCTCAATAAGCTTTGATTTGATAGGAAGTTGAATGATTTTGTTGATTTTGTGTAATTTTTTGATGTTCTGTCTTTGAACGAGCTGTCTGTTTGCTATTTTTCTATTGATTTTTGTGTTTAGATTTTGGAGATGGTTTCTTCATGAAAGTTGCATGAAAATGTTTTACTCATATCATATCTTCTTTTTTTTTCCTCAAAATTTTTAGAGTTGATTTTGTTAGGTAAATTCTTGAAAAATCGTCCTTAGGTCAGTCTATCCTATTATGAGTTTGACCAATGTTTGCTTTGAAATAAGGTCTTATGTCCATTTGGATTTCCATCCTTCATAAGAGTTGTTGTAAGTATTACAAGCTTTCTAACTAAATATAATTCGTGCCAAATGATCGTTGTTTACTAGGTTAATCATGTGTGCAAAAAGCGTCAATGCTGCTGCGCTTTGAGACTTAATTGTATTGTTTTGTTTTTGCCATTCTTGTGTAGGCTCATGTGAATTAATTTAGACTTAGGTGTATTCATGGAAAATAACCATGAAATTGCATTTTACATATATTATTTTTCATAAAATTTTGGCATGTCGTTAAGTCATAGACAATCACTCTCATATTTGTGCTAATCTTACTGTGATGGAGGCTGAACACGAACCCATGAAAACATCTCTGTTTGAGCTCCTTAAGAGCCAAATTAGATCATGAGGTCTTCTAGACATGTTAAGAGCATATTGCAAGCTTCACGTTCATATATGGTATGCCTCATTTGAAAGTCATTTACAATGTAAAAACCATGTATTAAGTTAGTAAGTCCTAACTGAAATTGTCTTGCATGTCATCCTTAATCATAAGTCACCTTTTGATGTTAATGGATCCACGTGACTTTTGGCACTTCGATTTAGGGTTAAATGTATTAACCAAACTTTGTTGCATTCAACCGTATGTTGTGTGTGAATTTCACATTTGTTATGCATTGTTTAGGTGGCCTCATAATCCAATAATCATGCATCAATTTTCTGATTTGCGCATTGACGATTTGCACGCTTTTGTGATTGTTGCTATTTGACCATGAATTTGACCCTAATCGGATTCGACGTCTCTTAGAAAGTCTTAGGATACATCTCAATCTTTCCGATGACATTAATTTTGCTTTTTGCATGTCATTTGACCATTTTTTTTTTTTTGTTAAGTTTGCCTAGAAATCTACTTTGAATGAAATTTGGAAACCCTTTTTGCTTTTGTCAGTCAGACCTCTTGTTATTTTTGTTATGATTTTCTCATTAAGCATTCTGAGGTCTGGTCCTTAATAAAGTTTGTTTTAGTTTGTTTTTCTTTATCTTCTTACATTGTGGTAAAATTTTAGACTTTATTTACTAGGTCAAATTATTATTGATTTGCGGATAACTTGTTATTTGGTTACATTTCTGATGTGATGTTATGTGTTCTTGAATTTTTATAAATTTCTACATAGCTCACCTTAGAAAACTCTTTTCATGAAAATTGTTCATCATGATGTTTTTGATGTTGTGTAATTTTCTTGGAGCCAATTATCCATGGGTTCATTTTCACTTGCTTCAATCTTATTTACCATGTTCAATGATTTTTTGTTGTAATTCTCCACTGTAATTTTCTTCTAAATTTTTTTAGGACATCTTGCACGCTAAATTGAATTCACATTTCTTCACAAGTTTTATCCTTACCTTCTGAACTTCGCACACAAAAATTCTCGAAAAATAAAAAGTACGTTACCATGCTTTTTAGACCTTTCGAATGTCATGAGATTATTTGAAATTTCATGTTCTTGTTGATTTGAACTTGGTTTTTGTTCAATTGATGCTCATGCACAAAAATTTTAAAATTTTCATATCGTTCTTTATGTTCCAAATTTCCAAATCGCATATTAGCATGGCATTAATATCGTCTAAGGTTTGGAACATATTTAAGGCATCCGCGAAGCTCGATCAATGTGCATAGGATTCACCCGAGTTAGCCTTGATGATTAAATGTGTTCCATAATCGTGATACAATTTTGTCGTGCCACTTACAAATTTTTCTTACAATTCACTATTTATTGTTCTTTAAATAATTTTTGGGCATCACTCGAATCATTAGCTTTTGATGTGTGCTGCTTTCATCAAACACCTATGATTGTATTTAACACCTGTTGACTGAATAAGCGATCTAGTGTTTGGTCACTAAAATTGTCTGATTGATTGAGAATCAAGGCCTAAGGCTTGCATGTGTGTTTACTTTCTACTATGTATGTGATTTTGTACATTGGTTGCCATGCGAGCACACAAACAGTGGCTAATTGTTCTAAGCCATTAAAAAAAAAAGAAAAAAAGAATAGGGGTAGGTGTCCTAAAGGGATCATTGCATGGATCATAAAGGCCAACCCAAGGTCAAATTTGACCAATTATGCATAATTTTCGAGTTCCCTAACTATATATATATATATATATATATATATATATATATATATATATATATATATATATTGGTCATTGTTATTGTTTTTGTAATGTTGATTGTTTCTTTCCCATTGTATGTACCTAGTCTTAGTTTTAGATTATGATTTGGATAGATCCATGGAGGAAGTGGCTCCTCAAGACGTGAAGACGATGAATGGTCAATGTCTAATCCAACCTTGTTCTTTGCATCAATTTGATTCCTCGATATTTGTTTCGGGTTGTCTTGTGTTGTATGAGTGCTCAACGAGTTGTGAGTTCCCTTCTTTGATTTAATTTTCATTAAGATTTCATATTAGATTTACCGCTTTCCTTAAACTGTTTTCTTGAGTGTTTACTTGTCACACTGTCTTTAAATTTCAATTGTTTGTTTTTCTTTATTTGATAGAATTAGAATTATATGAAATTGACCATCCACGCATGATCGCCTAGTTAGTTTTATTGGAATTAAAAAGTAGAAAGACATGTATGGACACCTTAGAAAACAAGACAAACCATTGGTTATCGAAAGGGCACAAATAGAAATGTTAGCATAACCAAATCCTTGAACCATAGAATCTCTAGTTGCGTAGAAATCAAATGATTACTCTAGACCCTCAATTAGGTTTTCTAGTCAATCCCCAAAAATGAGGCTAGCAGTGACTCTTGACATTTATCTAAGTTGTCTTAAAACAACTCATAGATAATAAATAAACCATTGTGAGGGGTATGGGTCTCGACGAGACTCACCATAGTTTAGCATACCCAATGTGGAAATATTAAAGGATGAAGTAATGTCATCCATATGAATGAGTACTATTGGGAAAGTTACTATGGTATGATACCCCTAAGTTCGATATTCATATCCGATCTCAATTTCAAGGTGTATCGTTCATGTAGATATGAATCATGATACATTCCACTGTCATGCGAGGTATGAGCTTGGAAGAGCTCATGACCGTGATCAATGGAACTCACATGGTCAATCCCAAATGATGAAGTGATGACATCTTTTGGAACATGTACCTTCCCATGGTTAAGTATCTCTAAACTCGACCTTTCTGCTTATGACGCTCGAGGGTTGGGTAGCGATGACAGTTTTTTTTTTTTTTTCGGTCCTACTTTAATCTTACTCTAACACTCACGCTCAGACTTTTTGCCCTACCTCCTTGCAGGACGTGGGAGTCAAAACCCACACCTAAAATGAAATCGTCCCCACCCCAATCCCCTTGAGAAGGTGGGAATTTGAACCCCCCACCTCCCCCCTTCCAAGTTGAAAAGATGGCCACTGCGACGATGGCTAGTGCATAACATATTGTAACAAACGATTTTCAATTGAGTGGACATTTTATCCTTTATTTCAAATAATTTTTTATGTGGAAAACTTGAATTATCAAGTTAGTTGAGAGTCAAGAGTTGATAGGGCTTCTTATTTCTTGGTTTTTTGGTTCCATGGGCAAGATTCTTGAGCTATTCTTTTATTTTATTTTACATAGTAATTTCTAAACGGACATCATGTAGAGATTTCTTTCTTATTAGAAAAGGAAGCTTAAAATGTGACTTTTTTTTATAATCTTTATGAGACTGTTAAATGAATTTCTGCATTTTACTTTCTTAAAATTTGGTTGTTAATGAATCAAAGAAAGGATATCTTATTGAACTCGGTTTGATTACCGATTGCTTTTGTTATCTACTACTACAAGAAAGCATATTGCAGTGAATAATGTTTGATTATCCATTGTCTTTGTTATCTAATATTACCACTACCACTACTTCTACTATTACTACTACTATGCTTATCGGTAAATTTGTATTATTTGATTTAGCAACTATTAAAAATGTCACAATAGAATAAATGCAAGTTTTGAGAGAAAAGCCAAATGATGGGCATCACCATAAGTGGACACACAGTTGACATTAGATAAATTCTTAATCCATAAAGACCCTGAATATTTTCTCAATAGTTTAGTAGCTATATAAAAGTTCATTTAAAGAGTTGTTGAATCTTGCAGATCGAATCATTTACGTCAGCCAACCTCTCATTTTCATTTTGAAATGACATCTCCATTGATAAGATAATTTTATTTACTGGGTCCTTTCAAACGTTACATTTTAGTTATATATGGATGTATAATTTTGTACTGTTAGTGCATGATACATGGTAACAAATGATTTACAATTGAGTGAATCTATTTATCCCCTTAACTCAAGGAAATCTTTTATGTGAAAAACTTGATTTGTCAACTTAGTTGAGAGTCAAGAGTTGATAGGGCTTCTTATTTCTTGGATTTTGGTAGATTCAGAATATAGAAAAATGTTGGGGAATTCCAAAGCTCTTGACACTCTATGGGCAAGATTACAGAGTTAGTCTTTTATTTTATTTTACATAGTAATTTTTTACACGAACATTATGCTAAGATTCCTTTCTTTTTTGAAAAGGAAACTTAAAATGTGACTTTTTAAAAAATTATGAGACCGTTAAATGAAGTTCTGCATTTAATATTTCTTAACATTGGGTTCTTATTGAATCAACGAAAGCATATCTTAGTGAATCACGTTTGATTACCGGTTGCCTTTTGTTATCTACAGCTCCTTCTGAAAAGCATATTGTAGTGAATAGTGTTTAAATATCCATTGTCTTCATTAATTACTATTGCTGCTGCTGCTATTGCTCTACTATTTCTTCTAGAGATGAGCATGATTGAGTGGGCAGGAAATTCTGAATCACTTGCTAAGAACCGGTTCTAAAAAATTAAAATAAAAAATCACCCATTTGTTTCATAAATCCACGCGGAATTTGAACACTAGTTCGGTCTGATTCCCGAGTGGTCCATGAAAGCGCTCCCACCAAACTTCCCTGGACAAATTAGAAAATTGGTCGGTCTAATTCCCGTCGCTCATGGAAGAAAGCATCTCGGTGGGTCGTGTTGGAGTTGAGTGAGAGATAAAGTGGGTTTGAAGGTTGGAAGTAAATTATGCCTTCTGTTTGTTGCAATTATGATGTTTCTTGCGACTCCAAGGAGAGGGCAAGGGCTGGAAAGGGGAATGGCGAGGCATTGATGGGGGATTTGCTTTGAAGTGACTGGAATAGAGATAATATTACCAGAGCAAGGAAGAACTGGGATATTGTAAGGACGACCGTTTTGTTTCTTCGACTTTCATTTCGCTTAAAGTGAATCGAGTTTTTCTTATATATATAAATATTCCGGTCCGATTTAGATGCGCAGGTAGGTAGCTTCACACTTAGAACAAGGAATCGGATTAGGTACTACCGGGTTCCCATAAATTAGAACCAAGAACTAGATCAATTTCCATGAGAACCATTGAATCTAGACGGGTTCATTCTGGTTCTGAACATCCAAGCAGTTCTCGATTTCTTTGCATACTCCTAACTACTTTTACTGCTACTTCCTCCTTACCACAGAATATAATTGAGAAGAATCTGAATATTTAGTTATCTTATAAGCACCCCGTACATTTCATTAATGCCTCCTTTTAGCTAAGGGAATCAGACCATTTGCAAAATGTTTAATTATATTTGTTATTATCATAAATAGGAAACAACACCTGTATAATAGCACGAAATCCAAAATAATAAAAAGTGTGTTTTTTTATCGAGATAAATAAATTATTTCATTGAAATATGTTTAGTTAGCGGTGTAGTCTAATATTACTCTATGTAGTTTCATCTTTTCTGAAGACACAAAATATGGAAATTCTAAATTTTAGAAGTATGTGCATCGAGCTGTTGCTTCTCATGTCCTTTGCTTCATCGAGAAAGCATCAATTCCACTTTGCTTTTCGGTGATAGGATAGAAACTTCTATCTTTACCCCTTTTTTTTTCTACTAGGGCTATATAAGTATGAATGGTACTTGGATTTTGATTCAAAATATAATGTCATCCTTTAAATATTTTAAACTGTACAATGTAATTCTTTAATTTTATTTTAATGTAGTTCCTAAACTATTGATAAATGTTCAATGTACTCTTTTCATTTGCTCAAATGACAAATTGGACTTTTTTTTTTATGACATAGATTATAATATACTTACTTTATTTTATCTAACACACTTGCAATATATGCCTAATAAACAGTACCCTTCTTGCGTGATTTTTGCAAGATAGCTCAACTCTGTCTTATCCAAAGCATTCATGGGTATCAACATATTAAGAGAATTGTCCAAAAGTTATAAATCTATTGTATGTTTGCCAATTCAATCCTAAACTTTTCAATTTTGTCAATTGAATTCTAAACTTTTTCACTTTTTTGTCAATTGAGTCAATTTGACCAATTTTGATCAAAATTCGCTGATGCGGACACTAGTCGTCCTATAGCACCAAGCACATCAAACGCACAAAACATTTTTCGACGAACTATTGCTCAAAATCATCAACGAAAACATACATTACCTCATAAATCATTTAACTGAGAATCACCACACGCATTTTCTTATCCCATTTCCGCTGTCAAACTTATTATCGTGGTTTTCACAAGTCACATTGATATCAATTAGATACTTCCATTTGCATGCTATAGAGTGTATTTATTTAAATGAAAGAATTTTCCCCAAATTAGTTTTCCAAACTTTACAGTATTTGATTAAAATATTTATACTTGAGGATGAATTTCTTAACCTGAAAAAGGATAAGCATTTTCTTGGAAATTGATTTCCCAAAAAGCTTTTTCTTTTTTGATATGATTTTCCTCCCAAAAAAACACACCTTTAGTTTTTAAAGTTTCTTTTAGAATTTTCGATCATCATAACTTGGTACGACAAAATATACAGTACTTACTATGTTGTAGCAAAATTGACATTTCTGGACGAAGCAACACAGGGTATCATTTAGATCAATAGAGAACCGAACCTGTCATTAAGACTTTGACATATCATTAAAGACTTTATGCCACAATGAAAGTTCTGCATTTTTCTGTTCTGCAAACACAATCCACATAATACGTGAGCAATATCATGGTTCCCACTCAATGCTCAGCAATCCTCGCCATGATTTTACGTGGTTTGCACATGGCTTCCAATGGTACCACCTTAGGCATATTAATTCCTTCTCCTTCTATCATGTCCACCAATTCCTCACTTATTCTTTTCCATTCCAACGATCCCAATGCTATTATGATCACTCGTTGAGCCATGTTTGCTCCAGGAACGGCTCGCCTCCCAAGCCCAAATGGCAAATACTTGTGTTGTCCGTTATCTTCATTTTCAAATCTTTCAGATTTAAGACTCCTCAGGTCATCCCACAACTTTTGGTCCCTATGAAAGGTCCATGCATTGATGAATGCTAAGTATGACGACAAACTTGGCATCGGCCAAGGCTATGGAGTCCTTAAAGAGTATTCTCTCACTCCGATGCTTCCCCCCGTGTGGAGTTGACTTATTGCAACTCTTGTGCAAAGTCTTACCTACTTATCACTTATGACTTGCTTAGTTTTTAGTAATGACCATGTGTTGCGTGTGGTATAAGAAAAAATTAACGCAATTATGGAAAAAAAAGAGCCAATGCATGGTCACGAATCATCATCATGAAGAGGACACACATTTGGCATTAGATAAATTTCTCATCAATTCGTGATAATCAACCACCTGCCTTGAATGTTTCTAAACAGTTTAACATTCATGTTAAGATAAAACTGGACTTTTGTAAGGATTTAACTAATCAAAATTTTCTAGCTTGGCCTTTAAAAATTCAAGATAATAGATGGTTAAAGATAAAGGGCTAGAAATGGTAGCAGAGAGTCTCACTGATTTATAACTCACAATATGAGGAGATTAGCAATAAATTATGGGGGATTACTATAAATAGGTACATGGACCTTTTAAGCTTTTTTTAGTTGCAAGAAGAAGAACAAACATTGCCTAGTGGAATGGGCGAGGATGAAACAATTAGGGTGGGAGGGATCCTAAAGTTGGTGCACTTATTTGCACAAACTCATCAAACCTTGAAGCAAGTGATTTCAGAAATACATGGAATACAGACTTATTTGACTGCTATGAACAAAGACAAATGGTAAAGCAAAAGGCTTGTACGGAGTCATCTAATTTTTTTTATTTATTATTAAAACAGAATTATAGAGGATCTTAAAGGATGTCTCTAATAGAATCTTAAGGAAAGATGACATCTTCTCTCAGTAGAGCCACCAACCTATTGTGACCTAGCATTATCTCTAAAGGAAAACAACATTCAATGCCCATATGGTAAACCGCTAAGAGCTTTTTTAATTTTTGAATCCAAACTTTCATCTAAGATTTTTCATTTTTTTTATGCTAAACTAATTTTAATCTAGAATTAACACCAAAATCTAGTAAAACTACTTTAAATTTAATTTATAATATTTTTCCTAAGTTTTGAATTTATTATTATCTTATTTAGAAAAATGGGGACTCACTCAATCTAGATATGGGTCTCAACATTAGATTACACGGAGCCTGTTTCTTTAAAATGACTTTGTTTCTCTTTTTTTCTTGAGAATAGGGGTGAGCATAGTTCCAAGGTAGAATCGGGAACCTAAGAATCGAACCAGTAGGAACCACTAAAATTCCAAGTTCTAGGATATATAGGGCGGGTTCTAAGTTCCAAAATTGGAGTACGTGTTCCAACGAAAATGTCAAGGTTCCCGGGGGAACTTGGAATCTAGAACAAGTCTTTCTTTTTTGCTTGTTATATGACTTCACGTGACCCATGGTATTTTATGACATCCAATGACCAGTGTATCATGTGAAACCACTAGTCTGACCTTCCATTTCTAATAATATCCATAATTGAGACTTTTACTTTAATAATATTTCATTATCTTCGTGTATCTAAATACGAGTTATGATATGTAGATTGTAGCAAATGTTGGTCATTATAAATGATGATTTACTGCAATCATTCAATTAATAGCACATGTGTTAGTTGGGTAGACCTTAAAAACCTTTGACAAGTAGGTTCCAAATCCTTGGACATGCAGGTAAGTTCCCACATTCCAAAAATTATTGAACATGTTTCAACAAGTAAGTTCCAAGTGGAACCTATGCTCACCCCTATTTGGAACAAACGAATACATTTTTATTTTAATTCCTATTTCTATTCCAAAATTATTTTCTAGCTGCCGATCGACTCTAGGGAATAGAAAAAATTAACTAAAATACGCAAACAAATTTCTGCTCTATTTTTATATTGGAAAAAAATTAGTAAAATGGAACAAATGCAATTGAGTTCTCCAATCAAGCCTATTATAAAATATCTAACGCTAGTAGTTAAATCCTAATTTTTGAGTAAAAAACAAAAACAAAAACAAAAACAAAAACAAAAACCATGTTTTGCCATAGCGACAAGAAGTCATGATCGTCCATCATCAACAATGAAGAGGACACACGGTTAAAATTAGATTGCCGGTGGGGATAAGCAAAAAGTTAATGCAATTATTGAGAGGAAAGGCCAACTCATTGTTATCTATCATCGTAATGAATATGACACAATAGATATTTGATAAATTTCTCATCAGTAAGATTCATGCTATTCAACCACCTGACTTGAATGATTCTCAATAGCTTAGTGGCCATATAAAAAAAGGGTATATGTAGAGTTCTTAGTGAACCTCTTGTTAACACTTAAATTTTGATGAGCCGTTTAATTATTCATTAATTATATAGAAACTTACATATTTATTTTGGGCGCGAGTTAATTCATCCATCCCTCCTTTGGTTGTTGTGTGTTTCATTGTTTGTTTGGTGAGAGTCTTGGTTTGGGTTTGGGTCCCAGTTGAGTCGGAAAACTCATGATTCTCGAGCGCTCTTCACCTGTTCAACGAAATGTTTAAGTGAGATCAAGTTTTCGTCCTCTGATTTTTAGCCAAAATCGAGTGTCCCGAGTTGATTCGTTTTGTTGGGGTGTCGTTTTTGTGATTTGCATTCCCGGGGCGTTGGTCATTCGGTCGTCTCGCTTCCCCCCGGCACCGCCACCGTCTACATTGTTTTTATATTTCATGCTTTGCGGCCGACAATGGCCGTCCAACGAGAAGAGGAAATCGGCAAGGGAGGCCTAATGACGATTGAATATGAACCATATGTGTTCATGTTTCGGAAATTTAGCATAGGAATCATTGGTTGAAGTTGTGGTCGGTTGGTTGTGAGGCGTAGGACAAAAGTTGATGTTCTGGAAATAGGAAGCCAAGCGTAGGGGATGACAAGAGGAAGAGTCGGGGAAGAAGAATATAGAAAAATAACAAAGAAAAGGGTAATGACGAGAGAGAGAGAGAGAGAGAGAGAGAGAGAGAGAGAGAGAGAGAGAAGGGAGAGAGAGAGAGAGAGGAAGGGAGAAATTTAGATAAAAAAAGGGAAGCGAGCATGAGTTTTGTGGATTCGGGCTCAGCGTGGGTTCAATGAGGTTGGGCTTGACTTGTTTGTTGAGAATCGGGCCCGTTTGTTTTTATTTAATTTTCTTAGGATTTCGGGTTTGAGTTGGATGGGCTTGGACTGAATTGTGGGGCTATTTTCATAATTGGGTTTGATGGTTCTAACTGAAGTGGGCATAGACTTGGGTTTGTGGTGGCAGAATTGGGCTTCATTCCAGTGAGCCGATTCCATTGTTTAAACTTTTGGGTCCACGAACCCAACTTGTGGACCAGACTACAACCCATATTCAGACACGGCCCTAGGGCCAGCCCTTTGTCCCTATTTTCTGATAAAAATTTAAAATTAATTTTAAAATTCCGATTTTTATTTTTATTTTGTTTTTCTAAAATTCATGAAAAAGCTTAAAAGTTAGCATTTTGAATAGTTTTCTCTTAAAAAGAAAATCTTGAAAAGTTAAAACCCAATTGAGTAAGGTTTTAGAGCTTCATCATAGGATTTTTTATTATCTTTTTAGAGACAATGCTAGATTGTTGCTTGCAGTTTTTCAACTCGATTACACTCGAATGCGCTATTTCAATATATCGATTGTTATTTTCTTAGAATAGTTAGGATGAACATTAAAATTTTCAATAGGCTATATCAATTAATCAAAAACTTACATGCTCCCATTTATGCTATATTAATTAAAACTATTTTGTATGTAAGCACTTTATATTGGTCTAGAAATAATTCTTAATAGTCAATTAAATCCCATAAAGCCTTAAACACAAAAATCATGGTGATAACTATATGTATATACATAGAACCTTTCATGGTCACTGGTATTTTTAACATTACTGATAAAGATTTAATATAGTAGTGTGGCAAATGAATTATATATCATAGAGAGTAGTACGGAATGTGTTTCTCCCCTTTGTTAGTCATTCTCTTTCCTTAAGTATTATAAAACCCAATGTGTTACTAGAAAATATGCTTATGGTTCCAATGAGCCTAGATGGTTAAGCTTTCTTTACCTGTAAATTGAAATATCTTTAAGGCTAATAACTAGATGCCCTTCGCCTTTACTCTAGGTTGACACTAGAAGTGAGTGGTTTCGGTTTCCTTACAAGTTCCACTGAAACCTGAAATCTACCTTAAGTACAAGTTCCTCATTTTTTGAAATATGAAACCTACTTGTCGAAATTCAGAACTTGGAACTTACCCCGTCACAGGATCCATATATATATATGTGTGTGTGTGTGTGTGTGTGTGTGTGTGTGTGTGTGTGTGTGTGTGTGTGTGTTTGTGTCTTTATTCATTTTTAGTTGAACAAAACGAAAATGGATGCAACAATAATGAATAAGCTTTAGACATATTTGGCTTAGACATGTTTGGCTTCTTAAAAATGATGGAAGAGTTGCGAAAGAACTTCTTTAAAAAAAAAAAAAAACACACACACACACACACACACAGAAACCCTATTGATTGTCAACTTCAAATTTTTCTAGCATTGGATAATCATTCATCTATGAGTTCTCTATGGTCATTTCATTCATCCCACATTCTTTTAAGAGAAACCATAAGTTGTTTGCAACCACAATCATGAAAAAAGTAAAGGAAAGAGAATAAAGATGAATCTAGGTCCTTGTAAACTATCCAAACATCTTATTTAGAAAATACTTGCTCGAGGAAGAATGATAAAGCAATGGGAAGACAAAACAAATTTTCCTTCCTAAACCGATGGGTATCTCACTAAATTACATAATAAATCATGGGAAATGAACTTGAATTCATCTCTTGTTTGTCTTTACAAAGAGCTCACTAAATTGACCCATAAATGTGCAAGACTCAATTAAACAATTGGATAGAGTCCATTAGTGTTATGTTCCATGAATTTGATAATGGACTTCCTATAAGAACCAAAACGCATTGGTAAAGGGTAAAAGAAAAGCAAAAGATATAAACAATTTTAAGTTTAGGAATCCGATCCCTGGTTCCGATTGGAAAACTTGATCAACATATGCTTAGACCCCTTAAGACTTCTATTATTGTTTGTTGATAAATAACACCGTAAAGTTATTGTCATAATACAACTATATGGGTCTATTCACAAAATTAAATAGGGTCAAATCATTAGATGTTTCAAAGCCAAATAACATGAGTAGCAGTTGAAAAGCACATTACAAACTTTGCTTACATGGTAGAGGATGATATAGATTTCTATTTCTCACTTTTCCATGATACTACACCTCCTACTAACATTAAAATGTATCCTATTATCGACTTCATATTATCTTGATAGCCAACAAAGTCTGCATTCGAATATATATATATATATATATATATATATATATATATAAATTAGCATATAATCCATTGTTCTCTTTAAGTACCTCAAAACCTTCTTGGCAACAATCTAGTAATTTAGTCATAGATTTAACTATAGCCTAAATCATGTTGCAAAAGCAATGTTCAGTCTAATGTAAACTTGAGCATATGTGATATTTTAAGGTACATCATTTATTTGAGTTTTCTCAAAATCTAAATGAGGACATTGTGAGAGATTCAATTTATCACCCTTAATGATGAGCAATTCATGGCTTACAATGCTGCATATTGAATCTTTCTAAAATATGATAAATATACACCCTTTAAATAAACCCAATATATAGTGAGAACAATTACTATGTGTCGCGACCAAATTTTCGGGGTGTAAACCACCTAAGGTTTGGCTAAAGGATTGTTAAGCTTAGACTTAACTCGGGCTCTTCCAATTCCATACCAATTCACGACTTTGGTTTAAGTTTTTAACATACAATTGATTTTATCTAGAAGTCGCCACTAATCTTTTTTTTGGTGGGTCAATTGGAAACCCAAGTAAAGTAACGAGAGTTTTACTTTACTCCTACGAACCAGAGATTATGGGTACGGGGACTTGGTTACACTAGATTCCTTTAATGCCCTTTCGGTACCTTTCTTTTTATTTTGAAAATTGTTCCGCAAGTGATTTGGATTGATTTTAAATTTGTTTCCTAACATGTGAGGTGTTCATGCAGGTGCACAAACCACCAATTTAATACCCAAGAAAACAATTAAATAATGTAGGACTTACCTCAAAACAACGAAAGCATTTGCAGTGTTAAATTAAAATCCACATCAACAACCCTAAATATGGTTTCTAATTAATAAGCAATCACTCAAATTTCGCTTTCACTTTTTAACGAGACTATAGTCCATATGCAATGCAATGCTTTTAATCTAATATGAAATGATATGGCATGGCAACATGTCCTAAACTATATGAATGAATAGAAATGCAATGATTTCTTAATGAACATGCAATAATTAAATATGCAATCAAAAGTAACCATAATGACTTAATTCTAATGACGTGTGATACAATGCAATGACGTACAAAATTATTTTAACTAAAATGACATGCAACATGTAATTTAATATGTGAGCTATATATCATGCGACATTTATTAAATGACCTAATCTCATGACGGCAATTTCTAATTAAATGAACCTAACAACAATCACTAAAGGACATGCATTTTATGGACCTAATTCTATATGACGTGCACATGATTTTTTATTCTAAAAATGCAATCTAACCTAGAAATTGCAACTAATTTATCCTAAGACAAATTTTATGAAATTTGAATTTAAGAAAAAAATGATCCTAAACCGTTGAAAGATATTCAAGGCGGGTGGTTTATTATCATGAATCTTTGAAATAAGTACACCCACCAAATGTCAAAACTTGGCACGAGCGAGTGTACCTTTTGGAACTCATATCAAGTTTTGGCACTCAGAATTTATCTTAAAGCCAAATGTGTGTCTACTTCATGATGATGATTCGTGACCATGTGTTGACTCTCTTTCCATAATTTCATTAACTTTTTTCTTTTCCCCGCATGCAACAAATGGTCAATACTAAAAAGAAAAACACGCCATAATTGATAAATAGGTAAGAATTTGGGCAAGAGTTGCAACAAGTCAACTCAACTTGGTGAGAAGCATCGGAGTGAGAGAATACTATTTAGGCACCCCACAACCTTCGCCAATACCAAGTTTGTCCTAGCCATAAAGCTTCATCCTATCACTCTTTCCTTCCTCTGACTTTCCTCCTCCTCACTCTCAAGTTCATCTCTTCATAGTTTAGCAACGTAAGTAGCACTGATACCGACACGCAACACGCAATAATGATACGATACAACATGCCGACATGTCATTTATCAAAAAATAAAAAATCCCGATACATTATAACACATTATATATTAAATATATATTTTTATAAATACATGATAAATTATCATTTTTATGATTATTTTAATCAAATTAATTTGATATAAATTCACAAATAAATAAATAATCAAAAGCATTAATCCACTATTTGTTAATATCATTCATTATTTCAATTGACAAATTTAATTCCATTCCAATAGTCCATAAAACTTGGAGGAAAAGAAAAACAATTATTACTCTAAACTCACATATTAGAACGTGTCGGAAGAAGAGAAAATAAATAAATTTATGGGCTGAATTTGGTCTCACGGGCAAACTTATAAGAGAAAAGAAGATTAGATTTTTCTTATTACCTAATATATTATTTTTATTTTTTACATATTTATATTTTGTAGTTTGTTGAAAAGTTTTAGAATTGGCCCCGTGTGTGTCAAAATTCCGAACTCGCATGTCTGAATTCTAGACTCATGTGTTAAATAGTGTCAAATGAGTTAATCATGTGTCGGATTTTTTGACACCCATTAACTGAGTATCGAAAAATATTGGACGCGTGTTGGAATATTCGACTCTGACACGACACAAAACCTCCCAAAAAGTGTCGATGCTTCCTCAAAAGCAACCCAAAAACCTCCCTCCGAGTCCGCCGTCCATTCCCATCCTAGGCCACCTCCACCACATGAAAGTCTTACTCCACCAAATACTCTACTCTCTCTCTCCCAATCTTACGGCCCCATCTTCTCTCTCCACTTCGCCTCCTGCCAAGTGGTCATCGTCTCGTCGGCCAAAGTGGCCGAGGACTGCTGCAGTAAGAACGGCATCGTCCTTGCCAACAGCCCCTCCACCGTCGCCGGTGGGCACATTGGGTACGACAACACGAACCTTGTCTTCGCCTCCTACGGCAAACAATGGCGCAATCTCTGCCGCTTTTGCACCCTTGAGATCTTTTCCTCAGCCCGTCTCAACTCGTTTCTGCCCATTCGGAGGGATGAAATCAAGCGACTCCTGCTTAATCTCAACCTCATCATCTGGCGACGACTTCACTAAGGTGGAGCTAAAACCAATGTTCTTGGAGATGACATTCAACATCGTTGTAAGGATGCTGACTGGGAAGAATTATTTTGCGGAAGATGTGACCAATGCCAAGGAGGCAACGGTGCTTCGCGAGGTCATGTCTGAAATTATCGAGTATGTTTTCTGTGCGTATCCAGGGGACTACTTGAGTATTTTGAGGTTGGTCTTTAGAAATTATGAGAAGAAAGTGTCTAGGTTGAGCAAGAGATCGGACGAGCTGTTATAGAATTTGTTTGAAGAGCACAGAAATAGTCCCAAGAAAGCAGGTCGTGAAGAGAGAAGGGAAACCGTGCTATATCATTTGCTTTCGTTGCAAGAGAAGCAGACCGAATTTCACACGGATGAGATCATCAAAGACCTTATAATGGTACGTAGAAATTCGACAATTTTTTGCATCTCATCGTCGTCATGGAATTCGACAATCTAAACTTGTTGTTTTTAATCCATAGAAAATGTTTTCAGCATATTGATTAGTTTTTCATCATTCAAATAATGAAAATGTCTGAAAACAATCTTTCAAATACATTTTTCTTTCAAACAAACTAATCTATATGAAAGTGTCATGTTTCGTGCAACACGAGGACATGCTCTATTGGTAAACTATGATAATATCAAGGGTATTTGGTCACCACGCATCTACGATTGGTGTCCCTGTTTTATATAAGATAAGCAACAGATTATGATAAGAAGAAAGCAAGTCCGTAGTTGTAAAAAAAAAAAAAAAAAGAAGAGGGAAGTTTTTGCATTTTCACTTAAACTCCATTAAGCGGACTACGAGAATGGACATCTCTCCTATTAAAGGCCCTATTGAGTGGTTGAACTTCCGAACACCTATATCATACTCTATAGCGTCATGAAATTGGTGCCCTTTCACATTCTTTCTTTCCTTTTTTTCTGTTTTGACGGACTCCTGATTCTTCTGTCTAGATTACAAGACCAACACTGTATAATGGCGAAAAAGGAATATTACTGTATTGGAAGATAATGCGCGTTGTGTTTATATTTTCAAGAACCCACTTCGTTTACTAAAAACATTGAGATTTTTCAGAGAAAAGAAAGGCGCCAACTTGATGAATGAAGCACATAAATAAATGTGCACATTTTGACAGAAAATTATAGTGATGGGGAAAATACCGCTTGGGTAAAAGTCGGTGCCTTTTTATGCGATACTTGCAAATTTGGGCCAAAATTATCTTTCGAGTGAAAATTGGTGTCATTCCATGCGAAAGTTAGGACCAGAGGTTGGCTTGGAGACTTAAAGTGGTAAATTTTTGCATAAAAATCGAAAAAATATAAATTGGGAAGTAGTGGATATGATTATGATGTTAGAAAAATTATTTGTGGGTTGTTTCCAATGAAATTATTTGGAGCAAGAATTGATATTGAGAAGTTTAGTGAGAGGAACAACTTTTGGCTGTGGTGCATTAAGACATGTGCCATATTAATAACAGGGTTTGGCGAAAGCATTGAATGGGAAAAATAAATTGTTAGAAACATAAAAGAGGCCAATAAGGTAGATACCGAAACTTATCCAAATGACTTTAACCATTTTCGTACAAGTTTGTCCGCCATAATACAATTTATGAATCTAAGACGTCCTTAGCAATGGATTATTTATTTTTGGTACAAACACATAAGACAAGGACTCATAGCAATATCTTGGTTCCCGCTCAATGCTCAGCAATCGCCGCCATGATTTCGTGGGCTTTGTACATGGCTTCCAATGGCAACGCCTTAGGCATATTCATTCCTTCTTCACTTGTTCTTTTCCATTCAAAACACTGGATCAACGATCCCAAAGCCACATTGATCACCCGTTGGGCCATGTTTCCACCTGGACAGGCTCGCCTCCCAAGTCCAAATGACCATAGCTTGCATTGTCCATTATCTTCATTTTCAAATCTTTCGGGTCTGAAACTTTTCGGATCATCCCACAACTTCGGATCCCTGTGAATGCTCCATATATTGATGAATACTATGGTTTGACTAGGTACATCATAACCGCCTATGATGCAATCCTCTGATGACATGTGTGGAACTAGAAGTGGTGCCGGTGGTTTCAAACGTAGAGTTTCTAATACAATGTTTTGGAGAAAAGGAAGTTTTGCAATGTCCGTCTCCTGTATCAAGCGTTCTTGACCAATCACATTATCCAACTCCTCAATAGCTCTTTTTAAGGAATGCGGATGACTAATTAAAAGGGACATTGCCCTTGCCATTGTCGAAGCAGAAGTATCGGTGCCTGCTATAAGCATGACCTATAGAAGAATATAGAGCAAAAACAAATTGTCATTACATTGTTGAAATGGAAGAAATGATAAAAGAGTAATAATTCAAACATTAATATTAGAGAAATCTTACTGCAATCCATAAGTTATTAGATCGGCTATTATAAATGACTTCAAAATTAACAATTGTTTACAATTTAATTTGTATATCCGCATAAATGCGTGAGTAATAGGCCAGAACTTTTGTTTACTTCAAGAAGGAAATCCAGTTTTCTGTACGATGAGATTATTGTGTCCAAGGAACTTGAGAGAATTCAATTTTACTCATTACCTCATAACCATTTTCCTCTAATTTCATAAATATACTATTGAGTGAGGCAATAGATAGAGAGACTTTTTATATTGCTATTCTGAATAGTTAACAGAAAACAAATATATCCATGATTTCAATCTCAACCTTTTCCTGGAAAAGATTCAGTTACACCTATCAATTACTTAAGACGAATCATAATTATATGCTGAACTTAATGCAAAAGATGATTGACAACATAAGAGATCTATGAAATCGTTCAAATTTAGGCAGACTTGTTTTCTTACTTTTAACTATTTGAGATTGCAATATTTGGATCTATAGATATATCTAGACAATGTTATGTGTTGGTTTTTACGCACGCTCTTTGCTCCTTTTTCTAATTTGAGAGCAGGGAAACCTATACTTTCGCAAAACCTAAAACATTCGTCCATTGATATCCCTTTGATTATAATTATGTAAAGAACGAGTTAATTGATCACAACAAGAATTTACATCTTTTTAAGCAGATGTTTAATGTCAGAATCAACTTGCAATATTCATTCTCAAGAAAACTATCACTGTCAATGAATGTACACACGTGTTTCTAGGGTTTTCAATGTTAGGACATGCTGTCTAAGAGAGAACAGATTCAGCAATCTAGATACTAAATTGTCAAACTACTATGATGCACAATCAAATACTTTTTTACATATTTGTTTTGCTCTCTAATGATTAGTAATATTAAAATGTTGCATGTTAAATGGAGTAGCCTAACAAAATCGTCCATGTCAATGATTTCCATAGTGAGGATTGGATGCAATAGATACAGGATTTTTTTTGGATAATTTTCCTATTGATTTACCATAGGACCATAATTAATTTTGTATTTTTTAAGACAATGGATGATCCAGTTTATATGTACGCAGTATTCCATGATGAGGATGAGATGCGAAAGATCGTCGAATTTCTACGTACCAATAGTAGCCCTTTGATGATCTCATCAGTGTAAAACTCGGGCTGCTTCTCTTGCAACAAAAGCAAATGATCCAGCACGGTCTCCCTACTCTCTCCACTACATATTTTTCTGCGACTATTTCTCTGTTCTTCAATCAGATTTTGAAACAACTCGTCCGATCTTTTGCGCAACCAAGTCACCCTCTTCTCATAATTCCTTAAGAACAACCTCAAGATACTCAAATAATCCCCTGGATACGCACTAACAGCATATTCCACAATTTCAGACATGATCTCGCGAAACACCTTCGCCTCCTCGGCATCGGTCACATCTTCCCCGTAATACCTCTTCCCAGTCAACATCCTCATAACGATGTTGAATGTCATCTCCCAGAAGATCGGTTTTAGTTCCACCTTAGTGAAGTCGTCCCCAGATTCTGAGGCTCTTTTGTTTAGATTAAGCAGGAGTCGCTTGATTTCATCCCTCCGAATGGGCAGAAAGGAGTTGAGACGGGCCGAGGAAAAGATCTCAAGAGTACAAACACGGCGGAGACTACGCCATTGTTCTCCGTACGAGGCAAAGACGACAATCGTGTTGTCATACCCAATGTGCCTGCCGGCGACAGTAGAGGGGCGGTTGGCAAGCGTGATGTCGTTCTTAGTACAGCATTCTTCGGCTGCCTCAGCCGATGAGACGACAACCACTCGGCGGTAGCCGAAGCGGAGAGAGAAGACGGGGCCGTAAGATTGGGAGAGGGAGTGGAGGGTTCGGTGGAGGGGGTGTTTCAGGAGGTGGAGGTGGCCCAGGATGGGGATGGAAGGTGGGCTGGGCGGAAGGTTTTTCGGTTTCTTGAACCATGAAGAGAAGAGCTTGAGAGTGAGGAGTAGGAGGAAAGCTAGAGGAAGGGCAGTGTAGAGCGATGAAGTCTCCATGGTTGGGACAAACTTGGTATTGGGGAAAGGCTACGGTGTCCATGCTTCTTATATAGAAAATAGTTGCATGCTCCTTGCTGGTGACCCAAATATATATATAATCTCAAACATGGGAGAGAAAGCTCATCAATCGTCATGAACCTTGAAGAAGAGACAGTTGACATTCGGCAAATTCGTTGGTAGTAATTAGATCCCAAACGATTTTGAGCCAAAATTACCAAATATATATATAATCTCAAACATGAGGAGAGAAAGCTCATCAATCGTCATCAACCACAAAAAGGAGACAGTTGACATTTGGCAAATTCATCGTTAGTAATTAGAATTTATCCCAAACGATTTTGACCCAAAATTTCTCAATTGTTTAGCCGGCGGGAAAATATAAGATTATTATAGGAATTTAAATTTAGTTCGAAATATTTTAATAGTAGAATTTCTGTGGATTTTTCATTGCGGCAGTTCAGTCGGGCTAGGTAAACTCATTCCATGCTCTTTGTAGTCCTAGATCTTCAAGTGAAAATGCAATTAAATTTTTAAGTTGAAGTCTAGCCCAAAATTTTCACTGTGGTAATTAAGTCAACCTATATGTCATGATCCGCAACGTGACGTGACAAAATGCCATCTTATTCCTTTGACTTTTCTTTATTTTCTAGTTTTCTTTTCTTTTCTTTGTTCTTTCCTTTCCTTCTTTTTTTCATTGAGAGGTCCTTTTACTGTTGATCATCTTTAGCCTCTCAATTGCTCGCCTAAAGCTCCTAAGGTGCTCGTCCATCGCGCCGGCTACTAGCCAGAGCACGGAATGAGCTTACTTAACTTTGGGAAAAAGTCAGGGCTTACTTCACCGGGGCACACACGATGGGCGACGGTGGTTCTTGGCAGAGCTAGGGTTCGTTTAGCTGACCGATGCCGCTTACGCCACTATTGATAGAAAAGTAGAGAGCCGTCACCACATTGATGGTCGCAGCCATGCAACGAGATCTCATGACCCTCGCCTCAATGCATAAACACCCCTCACACAGGGCACCGACGCATGGAAGGCCGTATAAAATGCAACTTTTAGACAAATTCGGGGTCTAACATGCACCAAAAACAAGGATTACTTCAAGTTATCATCGATTTTTACGGAATTTGTCATGTTCCCGTGCGTCATCGGATGGAGCGTGCTTCTTAACAACCTGTCATTATCCCGTGATACGCCTCCATGAGTTCATGTCCCTGTATCATAAAAGATAAAAATAAATTATGACAAGAAGGATTCAAAGTGTACGGTTAAAAAAAGAAAAGGAAAAAAAAGAAAAGATAAGACTTGGCATTCTTTCTCTAGTTCCAGTCAAGGTACTCTAATAATGGACATCTAGCCTATAATTAAACATGTCAAACGGGTGGGTTGGGTCACGTCATAAATGATCCAACTTAAATTAATCTATTAACTCGTTCTTAACCCATTTGTCACTAAGGTAAATTTATTGACACATATTGACACATACCCAACCCAACTCGACCCATATTACTAAAATACTTCCATATTTAACTAAAAATAGAAAAATTGATTTCTTTTCATTTTTTTAAAAATATATATTGTTAAAACACTCCCATAAAATTACAAAATTAATGGATAAATTATATATATTTTTAATTGAAGCTTCATTTATTTAATGAAAAATGTCGTATTTTTGAAAATAAGAATATTTTCCAGTGTTTGTTTAAACTTGAAAATAAATTTAAAAAAAAATTCTACTTGGTATAGAAAATTTGATTTTCTATGCACTAATTTTAAGTACTTCTGTTTTTATTTTTATTCTTAAATATAATTTTTTTTCTTTATTTTTTCTTGTTCTTTTTCTTCTTTCTCCTTCTTCACCTGTCAATGTGATTGGGTGAGGATTGCTTGGTTTGGGTCGCTCATAAATTATATAACTTAAATTGACCCATTAACCTGTCCTTAACCCATTTGTCACTAAGGTAAATTTATTGACACATACCCAACTTGACTCGATCCATATTACTAAAATACTTCCATATTTAACTAAATATAGAAAATTTTGTTTCTTTTCATATTTTAAGAAAAATCATATTGTTAAAACACTCCCATAAAATTACAAAATTAATGGATAAATTTCATAATTTTTTTTTTAAATTGAAGCTTCATTTATTTCATGAAAAAAGTGGTATTTCTAAAAATGATAATATTTTCCAGTGTTTGGTTGAAACTTGAAAATAAATTAACAAAATTTTTGCTTGGTATAGAAAATTCGATCTGATTTTCTGTTCACTAATTTAAGTACTTTTGTTTTTGTTTTTATTTTTAAATAGAATTTTTTTTTCTTTTTCTTTTTCTTCTTTCTCCTTCTTCACCTGTCCTGGCCAACCTCGCCATAGGTCGATGAGGCTTGAGCTCGCCCAATTCCAATGAGCCAAGCCTCGCTGGGTTTGGGGGAGGCTCCACCTCACTAAATCTAGCAAGGTCGAGCTCGCCTCGATGCCGATGATGCTTAGTCTCACTAGCGTTGAGGCTAGCAAGATCAACTCACTAGATATGGTGAGATTGAGCTCGCCTTAGGCTAGTGAAGCTCGCCTTAGGCTAGTGAGGCATTGGCCTCACTTGATCGACGAGCTCCAGGCTCACCAGTGTGATTGGGTGAGGACTACAACCTAACCTTCTCGGGAAGGGTCAGGCATCGGACTTAGTAGGGAAAAAAAAAAGTAAACAAAAGAAAAGGAATTAACAATAAAATAAAATAAAAATTATTTAAAAAATCGAAAATAAAAAAAAATGATAAAAACTATTCAAAAAGAATGATATATCCTTAATGTGTTGACTCAACTAATAACCTTTATAAGTTAAATGGGTTGTAAATGGGTTGTAAATGGGTTTAAAGAAAACCCATTTATCATTAGACTTACATACATCTCAAACTCATTAACAACCCAATCATTAAAACTTAACTACCCCATATATGACAAATCTTATTGGATATGGGTTCAAATTGGTTTTCAACCTATTTTGACACCTCTACCTATAATTGGCACTTTTGAGTGGTGGACCTTCTGACCAAATAGAGTATGCACTCTAGCATCATCAAACCGGTGGCATTCACCATGTTTTTATTTATGTTTTGACAAGCTTGTGATATGTTTGGATTACATAGCTAACTCTATACTCAGGCCTGAATTCAAGGCAAAAAAAATAAAAAGAGATACACTGCCTAAAAAGTTTAAATTTATTATATGGATCGCAATTCAAGTTTGGACCTTCTAATTTAATTGATATAGCCATAAACTTTTTGACGATTTTCTTTTGTAATCCATCCAAAACAATTTAAAACGGAAATCCTAATGTGGCGGTTTAGTTAATAGTGGCTATTCTAACTGACATGCGCAACTCCACTCGAAATATTTTTTTTGTATTTTTCCCTTTCTTTTATTTATTTTATTTTCCTTTTTTTATAACTACAAATGGTCTCCTTCTTCATACTCCCCTTGTAGAACTCGACTAGCAAGCGCTCCGTAGTCGATGATCTCACGACATTAGCCCTCCTGTTGAAGAGGCTGACCCTAAACTCCTCTTGGCAATAGAGGAAGGTGTCAAAGAGTTTCTAAATCTAGGCGACAGAGAGCAAGTTGCCAGTGGTGACGGTGGAAAGGTCGAGGGAGCGACCAACAATTTGCCTTTAGAAGGTCTTGAGCTGAAGCTCTTGGGCGTGGCCTTATGGTGGTGGGGCTGCATGGAGTGGGCGGCAACAACCTAGTCGTGGTGGAGGCAGAAAATGGAACGGCTGACATGGGAGCCTAGTAATATAATGCGCGCATCCTCTCACATGGAAGATTTCGCAAACTGCATTAAATCAAAACCGATTGAATTGAGCTTGGGTTGTGATGTTAGGGAAATCCCTTATGATGTTTTGAAGATGACAAAATAAATCAAATGCTACTAACATGTTTGATGGTTGAGTAATAGACCATGCAGATGATAGAACATGTAAAGGATATTGTCAAAGTGTGAAGACGACCAGAAGACTGAACGTAACATATGCCCAAAGTATATTATGAAGATTTCCAGACTTCTGTGTTAAAGTCTGAAGACTGCCGTGTCAAAGTCTGAAGACTGCCAGACTTTAATGTCAAAGTCTGTTCTACATCAGAAGTCTGCTCACTCTGACTAATTACAGACTGAACGTGAATGATGAACCAGAAGACAGACTCTATGCTGAAGCTGAACCAGAAGACAGACTCTATGCTGAAGCTGAACTGGGTACAGACCTTAAAGCTAAATCTGTTCAGAAGCAGATATGTTCAGACCCAAATTGTAAAGTCTACAGACCCAGATTGTAAAGTCTACAGACTCAGATTGTAAATTCTATGGCTATCAGACTTTACATCCAGACTCGACAGAACGTAACTCAAGCCCAATCATATAACGGCTAGTGATCTGGTTTGGATTCCACATCAAGATTGATTTGATTGACTCAATCTATTTGATTGACAATTGGATCTTGAAGACAAGATCTTTCTATACGAAGAAGCTTTACTTATGGAAACCAAGATTTCGTTTGTATGGGTGATCGGAATCAATTTGGGATTTTACCTTTGTCACTCAACGGCTACCAAATCTTCTAGATACAGAGCTGTCCAATGGGTATATTGGAAGACGATTCTCCGGGATACTGTCCAACGGGTAGTTTGGAAGTGGAGAAGTATTTAAGGAGATCATGGACCGATGAGCAAGTAAGAGACGGAGCGTAGAATTTATAATTCCAAAGTCTGAGCGACTTTCGATCATATACTTGTCTCTTGAGAGCTTAAACGTTTGTAATCGTGAGAGAAATACCAAGAGAGTGACTTAGTGAGATAGTGTGATCTACTAAGTGTTTGCACTCAGAGTTGTAATCTCTTGTTGATTGCATAGTGGAATCCAGCCAAGAAGGCTGTTAGCTTGGGACAGTAGACGTAGGCTTGGATTAAGCCGAACCACTATAATTTCTGTGTTCTTATTCTCTTCCCTAACTCCTTTATTTTGTTCATACTAGCACTCTCACGTGATTCCTCGAAGAAGAAACAACGATTTTGTAGAGAATTGAGCCAACGTAATCAGGTGAGTTCATCCAAAATTAGGGCTAAAAATAAAGTAGAGAGGGAGAGACCCGAACCTCCTACCTATGATCATCGCCTTCTCCACTGCCTCCATTCTCGAGGAGTCTATTGTTGCAATCAACCCTCCCTTCATCGTTCATAGGCAAGGGCTATGGCCTTCAGCAATAAAGTGAAAGCAAGCGAGGACACAACAACCAGTAAATTACGAGGGGCTCACCTAGGGCCCACACTATCGAATCATTAAAATAGAGTAAGCTCGCATATCCCAAATGTATACATGAATGTTTGAAATAGAGCTAGTGTGCCGTGCCATCAATACAACAATGGTAGTGGTGGAGTGACAAAGGGACAATAGTCACATTCAAGTGGCAAAGCCAGTGCTAATGGCCATGATGGTGACATCTCAGATGCTAAACGGACTTAGGCCCATTTGATTCAGCATTTGGAAGGGGTTTTTAGGCTCTAAGGGGATTTCACCAAATGCAAAGGCGTTTGGGTCAATTTTTTTTGGAGGACTTTTGTAAAATGCAATTATATTTTCAAATGACTCTAAGGGCCTTTTGCTCAAAATAGTTCTGGAGGTCCTACATCATGTGAGAGTTGCCCTTCCCAGCCCAGGTGAGGGTCCCTTGCTTGCATTAAGCAAGGGTGACCCTCACTCAACGTCAGCAATGATAGTCCTCACCTTTCCCTTCGCCATGGCCGACAAAGGTAAGAGAGAAGAAGAAAGAAGGACAAAATTTTAAAAAGTAAAAGATTAAATTGCTCTATAGTTTAGGATAAGTGTGTCACACACATGCAAGTTTAGCATTTTTTGTATCACGAAGAAAAAGTTTGGGATAAATGTGTCAAAATTTGCAAAGTTTAGGATTTTTGTGTCATAAAAAAAGTTTGGAGTAAATTTTTTATACTAAGAAATGTTTGGGGTTTTCTATAGCTTTTTCCCAAAAAAAAAAAAAAAAGACACAATTTCGAAGTCTTCTTAGCCTAGATATGATAATGAAAAAAAAAAGAGTATAGTTTTCCAATTTTCAAATGGTCAAGTAAATGTGAAAACATTAACAAATCATTCGTGTTGATAACATGTCTCAAATTTGAACTAGTAAATAAAACTCAAATCAAGTAAGATTTTTGTTTGAGTAACTATTCCTCCCAACCTCCTTCAAAGTTGATCACACAAACTCATAGCATATCTTCAAGTGTTTGGATCGTCCTTTCCAATTGGCCATCTATCTATGGATGATAAGTTGTGTGTTACACTAAAGCTTCTTTCCCATGATGGTTTGAAGACTCCTCCATATTAACTTATCATGCCGACAATTGCTTCAGGATCTCAACGGCAAGGTTTGAAGGGAGCTTGGGGTCATTGTCGACAGCGGTAGAGGAGGGACTCATGATGATCACGCATGGGTTGAGAAGAAGAGCAAACCCAAAATGGAAATGATCTATCCAGGTTGAGTCATGCAAGTGCGGGTGCTCTCCGTGCCTCCCGCGGGCTGCGGCAGGGACATGTACGGTACAAAAGAAAGACAAGTTGAAGGTTAATGATTGTTCCAATCTGTACGAACCTAGGTTGAGGTGACAGCTGGCCCCTACTAAAGATCCCCACAGCAATAAATGCAGTGCAATGAGTGTCCATGATAAGGTAACTTAACATTGGGCTTGCCCATGAATTCGAAAATGGAATCAATCCATCTACATCAAATTCATTGCACATGTCCTCATGGCAGGTCCAATTCGATTTCTTCTTGTATTATTCCGCACCATCGACGCCCAACGGCCATACAGTTCCAAAACTGCACTCATCCGCATGTCCATATATTTGATCACTATGAGGAAATTTGGAAAATAGAATTGTATGTACTTTGATGTGCACTTTGACAGTGCTAGTACGAACACCTAGAGGAGGGTGAATAGGTATGAAAGCAAATTTTGCAAAAAACAGTGAAAAGCTTTACTTTTAATCTAAATCTGGTCAACAATAGACTTTGCAAATGAAATCAGACTCTAACAATTAAATAAAGTTACGAACAAAATAAAAGAGTTCAAGGAAGAAATAGAAAACAATGTTTATAGTGGTTTGGCTTAAACCAAGCTTACGTCCACTCTCCCACACTAACAGCCTTCTTGGTTGTATTCCACTATGCAATCAACAAGAGATTACAACTTTGAATGCAAACACTTAGTAGTAGATCACACTATCTCACTAAGTCACTCTTTTGGTATTTCTTTCACGATCACAAACGTTTAAGCTCACAAGAGACAAGTGTATGATCGAAGGTCACTCAGAATTTGGAATTATAAATTCTACGCTCCGTCTCTTACTTGCTCATCGGTCCTTCATCTCCTTAAATACTCCTCCACTTCCAAAGTAGCCGTTGGACAGTATCTCAAGGATTGTCTTCCAATCTACCTATTGGACATATTTGTATCTAGAAGATTTGGTAGCCGTTGAGTGATAGAAGTAGAATCCCAAATTGATTATGATCGCCCATACAAATAGAATCTTGGTTTCCATAAGTAGAGCTTTTTCATATATAAAGTTCTTTTTTTCAAGATCCAATTGTCAATCAATTAACTTGAGTCAATCAAATCAATTTTGATGTAGAATCCAAACTAGATCACTAGTCGTTATATGATTGTGGCTTATGTTACGTTCTATTGAATTTGGATTTTAAAATCTGAGTGCAATAGACATTACAATCTGAGTCTGAGTGCAATAGACTTTATAATCTGGGTCTGAACACAGTCTAAATAAGTTCAGCTTCAGCATAGAGTCTGTTTTTTGGTTTTTCATTCACATTTAGTTTGGAATTTGTCAGAGTTGGCAGACTTCTGATGTAGAACACACTTTGACACTAAAGTTTGGCAGTCTTCAGACTTTGACAATATCCTTTACATGTTCTATCATCTGCATAGTCTGTCACTCAACAATTAAACATGTTAGTAGCCTTTGATTTATTTTGTCATTTTTAAAACATCATAAGGGATTTCTCTAACACACTTTTAGTCCAAAAGCGGCGGCGAGCTCCCATCAATATCATGGCTGATTGATGTAATTGATATCCCAGTCTATTACAATCTCACAAGGGTAATTTTGTGTTTTTCCCGAGAGGTTTATGGGATTTTCTTGCGTATACTACATGCGAGAGACTTCTAAATGTTGAACAATACAAAAAGAAATCGAATTGGCAATATCATTTCTACTGCATTGAATTTGGCTTTGAATAGACAACAACTTCAGGCCACCTAGACTTAAACGAAGGGTTGCTAATGGGATGGAAAGTGAGAAAGCATGTGAACTTTAGTGCCGGCCAATGAATAATATGAACGTAATCCTAGTGCAAACTTGACTTAACTAATGTTCTCCGAGGAAATTACTCAGCATTTTTCACTTGCCAAATGAAATGGAACTCAAGACTCTGTAAAAGGAGAAAATAGAAAGAAAAAATACATCTATATCGTTAGAGTTAAATCATAGAAAAACTTAAACTGGTATGACTTAAACATGTTTACCACAAATTATCTTAGGACAAGTAAAAACTCTCAAAGTGATACCATTGTCCCAATTTTTCCTTCCTTTACAATTTCATCCAATTTTGAAGGTAGACATCCTCTGTGGTAGCTAATGAGGCTAACGAGGTTTGCATGGTACACTTATGTGACATTATCTCATGCACCACTCCCAGTTTTTGCTGAAGGAGAAAAGAACTCCTTTTCCCAAGCTTGCTCGCTTCTCTAGAACTCTCTCTCTCTCTCTCTCTCTCTCTCTCTCTCTCTCTCTCTCTCTCCTCTAGGATGACGCTAACTGTCCAACTGATCATCTTGACTGAGCGTCATTGGCTTTATAGATATGATGGGATTCACAAAAAATTCAATGGAATCCTCATTGTCGATGATCACTGTAACTCTCAATTTTCCTAGTAACAGTGGGTGCTTGCAAAGTGGTTGATGTTGATTAATCAAGAAAATGAAAGATATAAGGAAAGTGTCAGCATCTTTAATAAGCAATTCATGCCAATGACTTGCATCATCTCGAACTAAAGTTTATAAGGAAGTTTCCAATCCAATATGACAAAAAAAGACAAAACTTGGTTTTGGAATCATATTGACGTGATAAAACAAGCCATTAACAAAGTAGATTTCTTGACGGAAGCGAGAGTCTTTTCTCTCTCCCTCTCTCTTTTCTCTCCATCGTCTTCTTCAACCTTTAGCCATAGTGAGTGTTTGAGGTAGTCTCACCATTCCCTTCCTCTTTTGTTGTTTTGTTTGCGTTTTATTGTTCTTTTCTTTGTTTCTCTCTCTCTCTCTCTCTCTCTCTCTCTCTTGATTTAGATTTAAAAGCTCTCTTCTCTTAAACTTTTATGATCTATTTCTAGATCTGGGTGCTTTCCTGATCTAAATTTAGAAGTTTAATAAATATGCTTTTGGGGATTCAATACTCCTCTGCTCTATTTGTGTATAGGTTCTCTACCTTCAGATTTAATGATGACTACAAGCGTTTTGGCATCTCATTGAATCACAAATATTTGCTCATCCACATGTTAGATCTATTTTTATTTAATCTATTTAGGTTGTCTTCGTATGGCAATGGTGTAGAGAAAGCCGAACCTAATCACACACCATTAACTGGCAACATCATAGTTATGAGAAAAGGAATTTTCAATGTGTGCTCATCATTGATAAAGGCACATGAACTAGTGATGGTCGCCAATCTTTTTGGCTTGATAGATCCATTTTTGCGGAATGAGTATGCGCTTAATTTTGCTAATGCCCCGTTAATCCTCTCAAATTTCTAGATTTGGCTTTGCTTTTCAATTTCTTGCTCTATTTTGATTTGCTTTGTTATGAAGATTACGTACTTCTAATATATCATTTTGAGCAATGAATATAAGTTTCTTTTGACCAAAAGAAAAAATCAAAGGAGATTAATGTGAATTGAGAGTATTTACTGGAAGTGTGTTTGTTTCGCAAAAAATTAATGATTTAGAAAACATTTTCCAAAATTTGATAGCTTGTATTGCTTCCAAAACAGAATGAAAGAAAAAAAAATTCATCATTTACAAACAATGCTTAGATATAATTTGCTGTCGATACCAATATATATATATATATATATATTCATCAATGAATTTTTTCAAGTAATAAAAGTAAACAATTTTTTAACAAAATTATTTTTAAATTATTTATTTTTCATGAAACAAATAAAGCCTAAATATCAGAACATGTTAGGCATTACCAAGGAAAGAAGAAAATGCTAAGATGACCAGCGTGTATGACCAGTAAAGAAGCAAAATTATTAGATGAAGTGACAACACTAATGCGAGAATGGTTATGGCAGTTGACGATCATTGCAATTCATTGATTAGAAACTTTATCAATATTTCACATCACTAGTCATAACCAATCATTGGCTTATGTATTATTTATGGGATTGAGCTTGAGAACAAAGAACATAACTCCAGAAGGTAAAAAGTTATTCCTTTTAATGCTAATGATTCCGATGCAGAGGACTTATCCTATAAAGATGTATAATGTGCCCGAACAACCTGGTGCCGTCAAGCTTGGCTGTTATACAATCCATAGGCCAAGCTATCATTCTTTTCTCGGCTTAAGTCTCCACTAAAGTTGTCTGATTGTAAGCACAAAGACTGCGACGTAATTGAACAATGGCCACTGAACCAAAGTTTTTGTGGGGTTCTTTGATGTTCCTCTTTAGCAGGGAGAGAGAGAGAGAGAGAGAGAGAGAGAGAGAGAGAGAGAGAGAGAGAGGAAAAGGGAAAGTTCCGGCCAGCAGCAATTTTCTGAGAACAAGCCCTTAAAGCTTCTTCGAACTCTTCCATACAGTCAACGACTTGATTGGTGACAAAGTGTGGAGTAATTAACCTCGACAATTTGTAGGATTTGTATATTTTATTACACCCACATATTTATCATTTCATGATAAGTTACCGATCAACGTAACTAAAAATGAGTGATACTCTACAATTGAAGTTGGTCCACATAATCGGTATACTAAGTGATATAACAAACTGTAAGTGAACATATAAACGAATGAACTTTGTTAAATAATTGAATAGCTTACCCTGTCACTCCGAAGATTAATTTTATACATTAGTCTCAATACGCAATCTTAATTCATTAAAATTTACATCTATCAAGGGTCATTACATTTCTACGAAGAAATCCAGCATAATTTTTATTTTTATTTTTGGTTTTTCCACATATAAAAAACTAAATTGTATGCAATGCTTGACATACGAATTTAATCCTAAATTATGTTTACATGACCTAATTCTGATATGACGTGCAATAATGACTTGACGTAAACTATACGATATGAATGTAATGCAATTAGTCTATAGGACATGCACATGATACTTTTTTTTAGGGTTTTCATTAAAATTGGTAACTAACAATTACAAAAACAAAAATCTATATATTATTTAAAATAAGCTAAGAAATAGAAGAACCTAAATCCTATCTTAATTTGGATGCCTATCTCTTGCAATTCAATTTAAAAATCATTATGATACCTAGATATTATCTAATCATGCATTTAATTCAACTGGGAAAATATCCTATCTAATACTATTATTTAATCTTATCTAGAAAATCAATACCAATCTACATGATATGCAATCCTTTTGCGATTTTTAAAAGCCCTACAATTATATAAATTTAAAATAAAATCTCACATAATCCGCATGCACAATCCACAAAGCTTTTAAATAAAAGAGCTTGAGAGTGAGGAGTAGGAGGAAAGCCAGAGGAAGGGTAGTGTAGAGCGATAAAGTCTCCATGGTTGGGACACACTTGGTATTGGCGAAAGGCTACGGTGTCCACGCTTCTTATATAGAAAATAGTACATGTTCCATACTTGGTATTGGCGAAAGGTTACGGTGTCCACGCTTCTTATATAGAAAATAGTACATGTTCCTTACTTGGTATTGCCGAAAGGCTACGGTGTCCACGCTTCTTATATAGAAAATAGTAAATGTTCCTTGCTGATGACCCAAATATATATGTATAATCTCAAACGTGAGGAGAGAAAGCTCATCAATCATCATCAACCACAAAGAGGAGACAGTTGACATTCGGCAAATTCGTCATCAATAATTAGAATTTATCCTAACGATTTTGACCCAAAATTTCTCAATTGTTTAGCCGGCAGGGAAATATAAGATTATTATAGGGATTTAAATTTAGCTTGAAATATTTTAATAGTGGTATTTCTGTCAATTTTTCATTGCAGCAGTTCAGTCGGGCTAGGTAAACTCATTCCATGCTCTTTGTAGTCCTAGACCTTCAATTGAAAATGCAATTAATTTTTCAAGTTGAAGTCTAGCCCGAAATTTTCAATGTGGCAATTAAGTCACACCCATATGTCATGATCCGCAATGTGACGTGGCAAAATGCCATCTTCTTCCTTTGACTTTTCTTTCTTGTTTAGTTTTCTTTTCTTTTCTTTGTTCTTTCCTTTCCTTCCTTTTTCATCGAGAGAGGTCCTTCTACTGTTGATCATCTTTAGCCTCCCAATTGCTAGCCTAAAGCTCCTCAGGCGCTCGTCCATCGCGCCGGCTACCAGCCAGAGCACGAATGAACTTACTTAACTTGGGGAAAAAGTCAGGACTTACTTCACCGGGGCACACACGATGGGCGACGGTGGTTCTTGGCAGAGCTAGGGTTCGTTTTGCTGGTCGATGCCGCCTACGCCTAAGTAGAGAGCCGTCACCACATTGATGGTCGCGGCCATTCAACGAGATCTCACGACCCTCGCCTCAATGCATAAACACCCATCACGTAGGGCACCCACGTATGGAAGGCCGTATAAAATGCAACTTTCAGACAAATTCGGGGTCTAACATGCACCAAAACAAGGATTACTTCAAGTTATGATCGATTTTTACGGAATTTTTCATGTTCCCATGCGTCATCGGATGGAGCGTGCTTACTAACAACCTGTCATTATCCCGTGGTACGCCTCCATGAGTTCATGTCCCTGTATCATAAAGATAAAAATAAATTATGACAAGAAGGATGCAAAGTGTACAGTTAAATAAAAAGAAAAGGAAAAAAAGAAGATAAGACTTGGCATTCTTTTTCTAGCTCCAGTCAAGGTACTCAAAATATAGAAAAATTGATTTCTTTTCATTTTTTTAAAATATATATTGTTAAAACACTCCCATAAAATTACAAAATTAATGGATAAATTATATATATATATATATATTTAAATTGAAGCTTCATTGATTTCATGAAAAAAGTGGTATTTTTGAAAATAATAATACTTTCCAGTGTTTCTTTAAAACTTGAAAATAAATTAAAAAAATTTCTGCTTGTTATAGAAAATCCGGTTTGATTTTCTGTGCACTTATTTAAGTATTTCTGTTTTTATTTTTTTGTATAAATATAATTTTTATTTCTTTTTCTTTTTCTTTTTCTTCTTTCTCCTTCACCTATCATGGCCAACCTTGCCATAGGCCGATGAGGCTCGAGCTCGCCCAATTCCGACAAGCCAAGCCTCGCCGACTTTGGAGGAGGATCCACATTATGGTGAGCTTGAGCTCACCTCAGGCCAGGAGGCATTGGCCTCGCTGGATCGATGAGCTCCAGGCTCACCAGTGTGATTGGGTGAGGGCTGCAAACCTAACCTTCTTGACAAGGGTCGGGCGCTGGACTTAGCAGGCGAAAAAAAAAATGTAAACAAAAGAAAAAGAATTAAAAATATAATAAAATAAAAATTTATTTATAAAATCAAAAATTAAAAAAATAAAATGATAAAAATTGTTCAAAGAGAATGATATATCCTTAATGCGTTGACTCAACTAATAACCTTTATAAGTTAAATGGGTTGTGAATGGGTTTAAAGACAAACCCATTTATCATTAGACTTACATACAACTCACACTCATTAACAGCCCAATTATCTACCCCATATATGACATACCTTATTGAATATGGGTTCAAATTGGGTTTTCAACCCATTTTGACACCTCTACCTATAATTGGCACTATTGAGTGGTAGACCTTCTGACCAAATAGAGTATGCACTCTGGCATCATCAAACCAATGCCCTTCACCATGTTATTATTTATGTTTTGACAAGCTCGTGATATGTTTAGATTACATAGCTAACTCTGTACTCAAGGCCTGAATTCAAGGCAAAAGAAAGAAAAAGAGATATACTGTCTAAATCATATACTTTAATGAGAAAAATTTAAGAGGAAAATCAAAATTAGGAATTACCCGAAAGTGCAGAGCTCATTTCACTGCCGCTACCACCGCGGCATTGCCCACCTCTCGCAACAGCTGCTAGTCCTTGCACAACCAGTCGCCCAAGATTTCGTTTTGAATGACCCTCACCATGACTCGCCTCTGATGCTCATACAACATTAGAATATATTTTGAAAAATTGCTTTCAGTTAGCTAAAGGGATAAAAAGGTTCACTCAATTGCAATAATTTGTTACAAATATGTTATCCATATGTAGCCCAAATTTTAACATTCCGAATGACATAATAGATAAACTTATCTTATCAATATTGATATCACTTCAAACTAAAAAGGAGAGGTTGACTAATAAATCCACAAATGGCCTTTTTTTATATAGCCACTAAGCCATTGAGAATCATTCAAGTCAAGGGGTTGACTAGCATGAATCGTCGCTGGCGAGAAATTTATCTAATATCAACTATGTGTCCTCTTCGTAATGACGATAGAGGACAATGAGTTGGCCTTTTTTTTTTTTAATCGATAACTGCATTAACCTTTATCTTATATCCGCCGGCAATTGAATATTACTGTGTCCTTTTCATTGTGACGATGGATAATCATGACTCCTTGGCCGTACGGGCAAAACATGGTTTTTGTTTTTTCCCTCAGCGTGAGAAAGATTCGAAATGAATCTCCACTTGTAGTGTTATTATAACATTTTGATGATTCTTCCCCCATCAGATATTATATAAGAGGTAAAAAGCTTGATCGGGACAGCTTAAATGTATTTTTACTTAAAGAAGTATGACTATATTGGTTCAATTAATAAATTTAGAATTAAATCTATATTTGTATAATTAATTTATAACTTATTGTGCAATCCTCTTGCCATTAAGGACACGAATGATAATCATTTTGTTCTTAGAAACAATTACTGATAAGAAATTAGTTTTTTATTTTTTTATTTTTTGAATGAGTTTTTGAATAAATATAAAAATCTAATAACAACACAAAATCTTTACTTCCGAAATAGAAAATCATTTGGTAAGCCTTCTTATATATCTCCCTATCAAGCTATTTTCCATTCATTGTGATTCAATCTTTCATGAGACAAATTATCCTCAATCAATTGAATTGAAAAAGTCGATTTCTACATTGACGGGCAATGGCCGGCAGCAAGTAGTGGACGCGAGGACGAGTAATGAAAAATGTTTTTATTTCTATTTCTATTTCAAAAAAAGAAAGGTACAAAATTTATATTTCTCATTTCAGTTTCAAACCTATTTTTAAGATAAAAATTTGTTTTAAAAATAGAAAAAATACTAAACGTAATTCTATTCCAAACTTGTTTCTAGGAGCTAAAAAATTGAAAAATGAAAAAAAAAAAATTTATCATGTGCATCCTAAACCATTGAAAAACATTCAAGGTGGGTGGTTTATTATCATGAATCTTTGAAAGAAGTACACCCCCAAATGTCAAAACTTGGCACGAGCAAGTGTACCTTTTGGAACTTGTGTCAAGTTTTGGCACTCATAATTTATCTAATGCCAAATGTGTGTCTACTAGATGATGATGATTCGTGACCATGTGTGGACTCTCTTTCCATAATTTCATTAACTTTTTTTTTCCCCGCATGCAACAGATGGTCGATACTAAAAAGAAAAACATGTCATAATTGATAAAAGGTAAGACTTTGGGCAAGAGTTGCAACAAGTCAACTCCACTTGGTGAGAAGCATCGGAGTGAGAGAGTACTATTTAGGCACTCCACAACCTTCGCCAATACCAAGTTTGTCCCAGCCATAAAGTTCAACTCCACTTGGTGAGAAGCATCCTATCACTCTTTCCTTCCTCTAACTTTCCTCCTCCTCACTCTCAAGTTCATCTCTTCATGGTTAAAGCAACTCAAGTAGCACTGATACTGACATGCAACACGCGACATAACACAATACAATATGTCGACATGTCATTTATCAAAAAATAGAGAATTCCGATATATTAGAACACATTGTATATTAAATATATATTTTTATAAATACATGATAAATTATCATTTTTATGATTATTTTAATCAAATTAATTTGATATAATTCACAAATAAATAAATAATCAAAAACATTAATCCACTAGTTATTAATATCATTCATTATTTCAATTGACAAATTCAATTCCATTCCAATAGTCCATAAAACTTGGAGGAAAAAAAACAATTATTACTCCGAACTCAGGTATTAGAATGTGTCAGAAGAAGAGGAAAAAAATAAATTTATGAGTTGAATTTGGTCTCATGGGCAGACTTATAAGAGAAAAGAAGATTAGTTTTTCTTATTTCCTGAAATATTATTTTTTATTTTTATTTTTTATTTTTTACATATTTATATTTTGTAATTTATTGAAAATTTTTAAAATTGGCCTCGTGCGTATCAAAATTCCAAACTCGCATGTCGAAATTTCAAACTTGTGTGTTAAATAGTGTTGGGAGAATTAATCAAGTATCGAATTTTTTGACACCCATTAATCGAATATCGAAAAATGTTGGATACATGTCGGAGTATCCAACTCCGCCACGACCCAAAACCTCCCGAAAAGTGTGAATGCTTCCTCAAAAGCAACCCAAAAAGCTCCCGCCGAGTCCGCCGTCCATTCCCATCCTAGGCCACCTCCACCTCATGAAACTCTTCCTCCACCAAATACTCTACTCCCTCTCCCAATCTTACGGCCCCATCTTCTCTCTCCACTTCGCCTCCTGCCAAGTGGTCATCGTCTCGTCGGCCAAAGTGGCCGAAGAATGCTGCACTAACTACGACATCGTCCTTGCCAACAGCCCCTCCACCGTCGCTGGTGGGAACACTGGGTACGACAACAGGAGCCTTGTCTTCGCCTCCTACGGCGAACAATGGCGCAATCTCTGCCGCTTTTGCACCCTCGAGATCTTTTCCTCAGCCCGTCTCAACTCCTTTCTGCCCATTCGGAGGGATGAAATCAAGCGACTCCTGCTGAATCGAAACAAAGAGACTCAACCTCATCATCTGGCAACGACTTCACTAAGGTGGAGCTAAAACCAATGTTCTTGGAGATGACATTTAACATCGTTGTAAGGATGCTGACTGGGAAGAGGTATTTTGGGGAAGATGTGACCAAAGCCGATGAGGCAACGGTGCTTCGCGAGGTCATGTCCGAAATTATCGAGTATGTTGTCAGTGCGTATCCAGGGGACTACTTGAGTATTTTGAGGTTGGTCTTAAGGAATTATGAGAAGAAAGTGTCTAAGTTGAGCTAGAGATCGGACGAGCTGTTATAGAATTTGATTGAAGAACACAGGAATAGTCCCAAAAAAGCAGGTGGTGAAGAGAGAAGGGAAACCGTGCTGGATCACATGCTTTCATTGCAAGAGAAGCAGCCCGAATTTTACACGGATGAGATCATCAAAGACCTTATAATGGTACATAGAAATTCGACATTTTTTTTGCATCTCATCGTCGTCATGGAATTCGACAATCTAAACTTGTTGTTTCTAATCCATAGAAAATGTTTTCAGCATATCGATTAGTTTTTCATTATTCAAATAATGAAAAAGTCCAAAAACAATCTTTAAGATACATTTTTCTTTCCAACAAACTAATCTACATGAAAGTGTCATGTTTCGTGCACCACGAGGACATGCTCTATTGGTAAACTATGATAATATCAAGGGTATTTGGGTAACAACGCATCTACGATTCGCGTCCCTATTTCATATAACATAAGTGACAGATTATGATAAGAACAAAGCAAGTCCGTAGTTGTAAAACAAAAAACAAAACAAAACCAAAAAAAAAGGGAAGTTTTTGCATTCTCTCTTAAATTCCATTAAGCGGACTACGAGAATGGACATCTCTCCTATTAAAGGCCCTATTGAGTGGTCGAACTTCCTAACGTCTATATCATACTCTATAGCGTCATGAAATTGGTGCCCTTTCACACTCTTTCTTCCCTTTTTTTCTGTTTTGACGAGCTCCTGATTCCTCTGTCTAAATTACAAGACGAACACTGTATAAAGGCGAAAAAGGAATAATACTGTATTGGAAGATAATGCGCGTTGTGTTTATATTTTCAAGAACCCACTTCGTTTACTAAAAAAATTGAGATTTTTCGGAGAAAAGAAAGGCGCCAACTTGATGAATGAAGCACATAAATAAATGTGCACATTTTGGCAGAAAATCATAGTGATGGGAAAATACCGCTTGGGTAAAAGTCGGTGCCTTTTTATGCGATACTTGCAAATTTGGGCCAAAATTATCTTTCGAGTGAAAATTGGTGTCATTCCATGCAAAAGTTAGGACCAGAGGTTGCCTTGGAGACTAGAAGCGGCAAATTTTTGCAAAAAAAATTGAAAAAATATAAATTGGGAAGAAGTTGATACAATTATGATGTTAGAAAAATTATATGTGGGTTGTTTCCAATGAAATTATTTGGAGCAAGAATTGATATTGAGAAGTTTAGTGAGAGGAACAACTTTTGGCTGTGGTGCATTAAGACATGTGCCATATTCATAACGCAGGGTTTGGCGAAAGCATTGAATGGGAAAAATAAATTGTCAGAAACATGAAAGAGGCCGATAAGGTAGATAACGAGACTTATCCAAATGACTTTAACCATTTTCGTACAAGTTTGTCCGCCATAATACCATTTAAGTGTCTAAGACGTCCTTAGCAATGGATTATTTATTTTTGGTACAAACACATAAGACAAGGACTCATAGCAATATCTTGGCTCCCGCTCAATGCTCAGCAATCCTCGCCATGATTTCGTGGGCTTTGTACATGGCTTCCAATGGCAACGCCTTAGGCATATTCATTCCTTCTTCACTTGTTCTTTTCCATTCAAACACTGGATCAACGATCCCAAAGCCACGTTGATCACCCGTTGGGCCATGTTTGCACCTGGACAGGCTCGCCTCCCAAGTCCAAATGACCATAGCTTGCATTGTCCATTATCTTCATTTTCAAATCTTTCGGGTCTGAAACTTTTCGGATCATCCCACAACTTCGGATCCCTGTGAATGCTCCATATATTGATGAATACTATGGTTTGACTAGGTACATCATAACCGCCTATGATGCAATCCTCTGATGACATGTGTGGAACTAGAAGTGGTGCCGGTGGTTTCAAACGTAGAGTTTCTAATACAATGTTTTGGAGAAAAGGAAGTTTTGCAATGTCCGTCTCCTGTATCAAGCGTTCTTGACCAATCACATTATCCAACTCCTCAATAGCTCTTTTTAAGGAATGCGGATGACTAATTAAAAGGGACATTGCCCTTGCCATTGTCGAAGCAGAAGTATCGGTGCCTGCTATAAGCATGACCTATAGAAGAATATAGAGCAAAAACAAATTGTCATTACATTGTTGAAATGGAAGAAATGATAAAAGAGTAATAATTCAAACATTAATATTAGAGAAATCTTACTGCAATCCATAAGTTATTAGATCGGCTATTATAAATGACTTCAAAATTAACAATTGTTTACAATTTAATATGTATATCCGCATAAATGCGTGAGTAATAGGCCAGAACTTTTGTTTACTTCAAGAAGGAAATCCAGTTTTCTGTACGATGAGATTATTGTGTCCAAGGAACTTGAGAGAATTCAATTTTACTCATTACCTCATAACCATTTTCCTCTAATTTCATAAATATACTAACTTTCATTTTGAGTGAGGCAATAGATAGAGAGACTTTTTATATTGCTATTCTGAATAGTTAACAGAAAACAAATATATCCATGATTTCAATCTCAACCTTTTCCTGGAAAAGATTCAGTTAAACCTATCAATTACTTAAGACGAATCATAATTATATGCTGAACTTAATGCAAAAGATGATTGACAACATAAGAGATCTATGAAATCGTTCAAATTTAGGTAGACTTGTTTTCTTACTTTTAACTATTTGAGATTGCAATATTTGGATCTATAGATATATCTAGACAATGTTATGTGTTGGTTTTTACGCACGCTCTTTGCTCCTTTTTCTAATTTGAGAGCAGGGAAACCTATACTTTCGCAAAACCTAAAACATTCGTCCATTGATATCCCTTTGATTATAATTATGTAAAGAACGAGTTAATTGATCACAACAAGAATTTACATCTTTTTAAGCAGATGTTTAATGTCAGAATCAACTTGCAATATTCATTCTCAAGAAAACTATCACTGTCAATGAATGTACACACGAGTTTCTAGGGTTTTCAATGTTAGGACATGCTGTCTAAGAGAGAACAGATTCAGCAATCTAGATACTAAATTGTCAAACTACTATGATGCACAATCAAATACTTTTTTACATATTTGTTTTGCTCTCTAATGATTAGTAATATTAAAATGTTGCATGTTAAATGGAGTAGCCTAACAAAATCGTCCATGTCAATGATTTCCATAGTGAGGATTGGATGCAATAGATACAGGATTTTTTTGGATAATTTTCCTATTGATTTACCATAGGACCATAATTAATTTTGTATTTTTTAAGACAATGGATGATCCAGTTTATATGTACGCAGTATTCCATGATGAGGATGAGATGCGAAAGATCGTCGAATTTCTACGTACCAATAGTAGCCCTTTGATGATCTCATCAGTGTAAAACTCGGGCTGCTTCTCTTGCAACAAAAGCAAATGATCCAGCACGGTCTCCCTACTCTCTCCACTACATATTTTTCTGCGACTATTTCTCTGTTCTTCAATCAGATTTTGAAACAACTCGTCCGATCTTTTGCGCAACCAAGTCACCCTCTTCTCATAATTCCTTAAGAACAACCTCAAGATACTCAAATAATCCCCTGGATACGCACTAACAGCATATTCCACAATTTCAGACATGATCTCGCGAAACACCTTCGCCTCCTCGGCATCGGTCACATCTTCCCCGTAATACCTCTTCCCAGTCAACATCCTCATAACGATGTTGAATGTCATCTCCCAGAAGATCGGTTTTAGTTCCACCTTAGTGAAGTCGTCCCCAGATTCTGAGGCTCTTTTGTTTAGATTAAGCAGGAGTCGCTTGATTTCATCCCTCCGAATGGGCAGAAAGGAGTTGAGACGGGCCGAGGAAAAGATCTCAAGAGTACAAACACGGCGGAGACTACGCCATTGTTCTCCGTACGAGGCAAAGACGACAATCGTGTTGTCATACCCAATGTGCCTGCCGGCGACAGTAGAGGGGCGGTTGGCAAGCGTGATGTCGTTCTTAGTACAGCATTCTTCGGCTGCCTCAGCCGATGAGACGACAACCACTCGGCGGTAGCCGAAGCGGAGAGAGAAGACGGGGCCGTAAGATTGGGAGAGGGAGTGGAGGGTTCGGTGGAGGGGGTGTTTCAGGAGGTGGAGGTGGCCCAGGATGGGGATGGAAGGTGGGCTGGGCGGAAGGTTTTTCGGTTTCTTGAACCATGAAGAGAAGAGCTTGAGAGTGAGGAGTAGGAGGAAAGCTAGAGGAAGGGCAGTGTAGAGCGATGAAGTCTCCATGGTTGGGACAAACTTGGTATTGGGGAAAGGCTACGGTGTCCATGCTTCTTATATAGAAAATAGTTGCATGCTCCTTGCTGGTGACCCAAATATATATATAATCTCAAACATGGGAGAGAAAGCTCATCAATCATCATGAACCTTGAAGAAGAGACAGTTGACATTCGGCAAATTCGTCGTCTGTAATTAGAATGTATCCCAAATGATTTTGACCCAAAATTGCCAAATATCTATATATATAATCTTAAACATCTCAAACGTGGGGAGAGAAAGCTTATCAATCGTCATCAATCACAAAGATTAGACAGTTGACATTCGGCAAATTCGTCGTTAGTAATTAAAATTTATCCCAAACGATTTTGATCCAAAATTTCTCAATTATTTAGCCGGCGGGGAAATATAAGATTATTATAGGGATTTAAATTTAGTTCGAAATATTTTAATAGTGGTATTTCTGTCAATTTTTCATTGCGGCAGTTCAATCGGGCTTGGTAAACTCATTCCATGCTCTTTGTAGTCCTAGACCTTCAATTGAAAATGCAATTAATTTTTCAAGTTGATGTCTAGCCTGAAATTTTCAATGTGGCAATTAAGTCAACCTATATGTCATGATCCGCAACGTGACGTGGCAAAATGCCATATTCTTCCTTTGAATTTTCTTTCCTTTTTTATTTTTTTTCTTTTATTTGTTCTTTCCTTTCCTTCTTTTTTCATCGAGAAATGTCCTTTTACTGTTGATCATCTTTAGCCTCTCAATTGCTCGCCTAAAGCTCCTCAAGCGCTCATCCATCGCTTCGGCTACCGCCAGAGCACGGAATGAGCTTACTTAACTTAGGGAAAAAGTCAGGGCTTACTTCACCGGGGAACACACGATGGGTGACTGTGGTTCTAGGCAGAGCTAGGGCTCGTTTTGCTGACCGATGCCGCTTACGCCACTATTGATAGAAAAGTAGAGAGCCGTCACCACATTGGTGGTCGCGGCCATGCAACGAGATCTCACGACCTCGCCTCAATGCATAAACACCCCTCACACAGGGCACCCACGCATGGAAGGCCGTATAAAATGCAACTTTTAGACAAATTCGGGGTCTACATGCACCAAAACAAGGATTACTTCAAGTTATCATCGATTTTTACGGAATTTTTCATGTTCCCGTGCGCATCGGATGGAGCGTGCCCATTAACAACCTATCATTATCCCGTGGTACGCATCCATGAGTTCGTGTCCCTGTATCATAAAAAATAAAAATATATTATGACAAAATGGATGCTAAGTCTACAGTTAAAAAAAAAAAAAAAAAAGAGAGGTAAGACTTGGCATTCTTTCTCTAGTTCCGGACAAGGTACTCTAATAATGGACATCTAGCCTGTAATTAGACGTGTCAAGGGTTAGGTCACGTCATAAATGATCCAACTTAAAATTAACTTATTAACTCATTCTTAACCCATTTGTCACTAAGGTAAATTTATTGACACATCCCTAACCTAATTTTTTAAGAAAAAATATATTGTTAAAACACTCTCATAAATTTACAAAATTAATGGATATATTTTATAATTTTTTTTAAATTGAAGCTTCATTTATCTTATGAAAAAAGTGGTATTTCTGAAAATAATAATATTTTCTAGTGTTTGGTTAAAACTTAAAAATAAATTAAAAAAATTTCCGCTTGGAATAGAAAATCCGATTTTGATTTTCCTTGCACTCATTTTAAGTATTTCTGTTTTTATTTTTTTAATATATATAATTTTTATTTCTTTTATTTCTTTTTCTTTTTCTTCTTTCTCCTTCTTCACCTGTCATGGCCAACCTTGCCATAAGCTGATGAGGCTCGAGCTCGCCCAATTCCAACAAGCGAAACCTCGCTGACTTTGGAGGAGGCTCCACCTCACTAGATTTGGCGAGATCGAGCTCGCCTCGACATCAATCATGCTTAGTCTCTTTAGCACTAAGGCTAGCAAGCTCATCTCACTAGATATGGCGAGCTTGAGCTCGTCTCAAGCTAGTGAGGCATTGGCCTCGCTCGATTGACGAGCTTCAAGCTCGCTAGGGCGATTAGGTGAGAGCTCAAACCTAACCTCCTCGAGAAGGGCCGGGTGCCGGACTTAGTAGGGGAAAAAAGAGTAAAAGAAAGAAAAAAAATTAAAAATATAATAAAATAAAAAATTATTTAAAAAATCGAAAAAAAAAATGATAAAAACTGTTCAAAGAGAATGATATATCCTTAATGCATTGATTCAACTAATAACTTTTATAAGTTAAATGGGTTGTAAATGGGTTTAAAGACAAACCCATTTATCATTAGACTTACATACAACTCACTCTCATTAATAGCCCAATTATTAAAACTTACTTACCCCATAAAATTATTAAAACTTAACTACCCCATATATGACATATCTTATTGAATATGGGTTCAAATTGGGTTTTCAATCCATATTGACACCTCTACCTATAATTGGCACTATTGAGTGGTTGACCTTCCAACCAAATAGAGTACGCACTCTGGCATCATCAAACCGGTGCCCTTCACCATGTTATTATTTATGTTTTGACAAGCTCGTGATATATTTAGATTACATAGCTACCTCTGTACTCAAGGCCTGGATTCAAGGCAAAAGAAAGAAAAAGAGATACACTATGTAAAAGGTTTTAAATTTATTATACGGATCACAATTCAAGTTTGAACTTTCTAATTTGATTGATATAGCCATAAACTTTTTGACGATTTTCTAATGTAATCCATCCAAAACAATTTAAAATGGAAATCACTAACCTGGGATCTAATCAACAGTGGCTATTCTCACTGACATGCACAACCCCACTTGAAATAATTTTTTTTTTGTATTTTTCCCTTTCTTTTTTTTTTCTTTTAACTACAAATGGTCTCCTTCTTCACAATCCTCTTGTAGAACTCAACTAGTGAGCGCTCTGCAGTCGGTGATCTCACGACATTGGTCCTTCTGTTGTTGAAGAGATTGACCATAACTCCTCTTGGCAACAGAGGAAGGCAACGAGGAGCTTCTAAATCCAAGCGACAGAGAGCAAGTCGTCAGCGATAACGATGGAAAGGTTGAGGGAGCGACTGGCGACTTGCCTTTAGAAGGCCTTGAGCTTAAGCTCTTAGGCGTGGCCTCATGGTGGTGGGGCTGCATGGAGTGGGCGGTAAAAGCCTAGTCGTGGTAGAGGCAGAAAATGGAATGGCCGACGTGGGAGCCTTGGTAATATAATGCATGCATCCTCTCACATGGAAGATTTCGCAAACTGCATTAAATCAAAACAGATTGAATCGAGCTTGGGTCATGATTCCTCAAAGAAGAAACAACGATTTCGCAGAGAATTGAGCCAATGTAAACAGGTGGGTTTGTCATGCTCCGATCCTGCGAGCACATGCCCATCCCTCCATGGTCGATTAAAAGTGACGTCCCAAGGTGCATCGCCGACCCATTCATTTTAATACGCATGCAGAAGCAATTAAATAATCCCCAGACAACAACAAGATGGGAAAGGAAAGTATGGCCACAATTTTTCATAACCGACAACACCTTTATATATACATATTAGAACAAGTCATATACACACCAAACTGATATATATATATATATATATATATATATATATATATATATATGACAAGTCTACAAAACAAAAGAGGGGTTTACAAACAACCACTAATCCCCCTCCTGCTCCACATCGTCACTAACATTTGAGCCCATGGCCGAGTACACCGGACCTCCTGGATCTTCGAGATCCAGGTCTATTGTGTCTACCACCGAACCACCGAAAGGATCTGTTGTACCATTTCCAAAAGCAACCTCCAGCATATACAAAAGCATATCAGATTCCAGTATAGGTCCCTCTCTCTGGCCATCCTGAGCGTGGCAGTACCATGATCGGTATCGGTGGAGTACCTTTTTGGGTAGACCCACATCGATCCATACTATGAACCTTACTAGCTCATAGGTCCAGCCCCTAGGGCTTCCATGCAACAGAATGTAAGATGTTTGTTCTGTGACCTTCTTGGGCTGTCCAAATGCTCAAGAGGAGTGGCCATCTAGGGACCTGAAAATGTTATCCCATGACGAGGTGAGACAATGTCTCAACAAGTTCAATTCCCTAAGCCCCGACTAAGAAGAAAATATGCCCCAAGGGCTACCTAGGTGCAAACACGAGTCAGAGGACTTACTTGGCTTCAGTCCCTTCCTGCAAGTCAACACAATTCATAAACTCATTAAATCACATCCATAAATCAATTCATCACAACAAATCGAATCATCAATCAATTGACTCGATCAACTACATGTCAGCACGACCAACTCTTGGTCAAGCCATTCAATATTATCTATAAAGTCCGATCATATCTAAGACTGTTCACTCTAAGCTAAAAATAGATAGTATAGCTCGCACTAAGCTAATACATTAGTGTACTGTTCTCACTAAGCTAACATATCGAACCCTCGGGTGGATATAGCACACTAATAATGCCCTCTAGAAGCTGTCAAGGTGTATTGCTCTCACTAAGCTGACATATCAGAGCCCGTAGGTTGATATAGTACACTTGTCAAGGCTCACTAGAAGCTATTCGAATATATTGTTTTCACTGAGCTGATATGTCGAGACTCGTAGGCTAATATAATATATCGATATACTACTTCACTAAGTTAACATATTAGAGCTCGTAAGTTGATATAGTATATTGTTCTCACCATCTAAGAATGCCACCATTTTTATCCTCCATGATAAAAATAACCGTGTGTGGGTATACAGTCGGCCTTAGCCAAAATACAATATTTTCCCTTTTTGAAAATCCCACTAATTTCAATAGTCCACAAAATATTTTTGATATTGTAAATCGACGCTCGATTATTTTCCACTCAATTACTAAAAATAATCAATTTTGGGATAAATACCCCAAATCACAAATCACACTCAATTTGCATAAAATAGTCAATTAAATAAATCAACCACACCACTGCAATCAACATAAGATTCCGGTCACCAACTATTCCGGTCTAATTTTTGAAAAAATAAATAATTAATTAAATGATTACAAAAATTAATTATTAAATACTAAAAATGCTCACTTAGGCCTGTAAAGCCTAATTAAACACTGAAACGGGCCTGGAAAATTTCCGAGACTCATTAATTAAATACTACGGCCTATTTACTTGCTATTTACACTACTCTATCCACCTAACATGCAATATCGATTAACTAATTCACTAATCCATTCTAACTAACCACTTAATCCAAGCTTAACTTAAACTAATCAACCCTTAAGCGTCATTAACTTACTAAGCAATGATTAGTTAGTTAAACTTACTTGTTTAATGATCCGCTCAGATCAAAACGATGGGGACGTGGCAAGGGACGAGAAACTCCAAAATGAGATCGCCAAGTGGGGTTGGGAAACCGTCCAAAGCGGGCCAAACAACGGCCTAGAGACTCACTCAGTCTAGTTCTAATCTGGACCGAGAGAAGCTGAACCGATGGCTGATTGAGCAAGCAAGGACCGGTGGCGGGTAGGTAGAGCTTCGGTGGGCTTCCAAGCGGTCGGAACGGCAGCGACAGAGCCTCGACAGGCTAAGCGGCAACTTGAGGCAGTCCGAAGATGGTGAGAACAAGGCAGAGGTGTGTGACATCTAGATTTTCGGGTTTTGATTTCAATTAGTTAAATAGGGCCATTTTCGTTCAATTGAAGCTGAGGATTAATTCTGGTGGTGAAATTGAGAAGCATGAGGGATTTTTGGATGAGGAAAATAAGCAATTTGATAAGTGAGACATCAATTGATTTTTGGGAGTCAATTGAGAGAGAATCAAGAGGGATTTGATGAGCAATTGAAGCCAAGGGAAGCCAATTTCGTAGCTTTCCCTTCCCCCTAGCAAAATGCACCAATTAAGAAGTTGTAAGTGGTGTATGTGTGGGTGATTGTGAGCCAAGGATAATACTTGGCCAAGAGTGAGTCTAATAGAATAGACTTGTGGAAAAATATCTAGCCAAAGGGCCCTCACTCATCTCTCTCTTCCTCTTTGGCTTCTCCCTCGCGCACGGTTTCCCCCACCCGCTGGTTGTTTTTTGCCTCTGCTTTCATTTCTCTTTTGCACGAAGCAACCCCCATCAAATCTCTCTCTTCTGCTGCTATCTGAGACATCCGAGAGATGCCCCATCTCCCATCTCGCACTCTTCAGCAACGAAGAAGTCCGTACAAGTAGGAACAGCCCACGTCTTTTCCTTCATCGGTCTCTCCTCCCCTCAGCTGCCACCTGCCAACTTCTCGATCTGCTTCGGTCAACAACGAGCCATTAAGACTCCTAATTTGACCGAGCAGCTTGGCCTTGCTGCCACTTGGCAGTGTTTGCTCTCGGTTCAGTCAACAACAACAAGCCACCAAAGCGTTGGTTGACTTGCAGCTCCTTCGTCCTCTCCACGCGACAAGGAATCCGCCCGCATCTGTTGCTGCCTCTCACGCCTGCAGCTATTCACGGTTCCACCGAATTTTGCATCATCTTCAACGTCCACCGGATTTCTCTGCTTCGCGTGAGTCAACAAACTGAAGCAAAGCCAATTTCTCCAGCTCCATCTTCACCCGTGTATTGCTCGCGGCTTCCTCCTCGCAGCCAGCAAATCCCGTCGTGGGCCCAGCTCCATCGAAGACCAGGCCCACCGAATTAGTCCAACAAATTTCAACGCCTGTAGTCAGCCCATTCCAGCCCAATTGAAGTCCAAGAGCTCACAAGAATTTGGCCCATCAATCCAGCAATTTGAGTCAGCCCATTAGTTCACTGTTGGGCCCATTTTTCAGCTTAGTTTCAAGTCCAGCAGCTCGCGAGCCCAGTTGAGTTCAACCCAACTCCAGCAATTTGCTATGGGCTTGCAAGCCTTAGGCCTAGTCCAAGCTCGTTGGTGTTGTTGCGAGCCCAAGTTCGGCCGCTGTCACGCCATCGTCGCGGTGATCTAGTCCCCACTTTCAATCAAGTGAGTTTTGCTCACTAATGCTTTCTTAGTTTGCTAATGACACTTAAGGGTTGATTAGATTTAATTAAGTGCAATTAGGTGGTTAGATTAGAATGGATTAGCGATTATTAGTTAATTGCATTGCATATTAGTTATGTGGTTAGTGTACTTAGAGAATTGCCTATAATATTTATTGGATGCTTTTTGAGATTTTTCCCAACCCTTATCGGGTGTTAATTAGGCAATTCGAGCCTAAATGGAATTTTTTAGGAATTAAATATTAATTTTCGAAATTATTTATTTAATTATTTATTTTTTGAAAATTCAATTAGGATGGCCAGTGACCAGGATTTTATGCTACTAATTTTGGTGTAGTCCATTTATTTAACTAAGCTTTATATTATACTAAATTGGAATTATTGTATTTATTTTTTAAAATTTCGAAATTAATTATTTAATTATTTATTTTCCTAGAAATTCAACTGGGATAGCTAGTGACCTGAATTTTGTGCTGATTGTAGTGGTGTAGTCCGTTAATTTATTTGAGCTCCACATTGTGCTTAATTGAATTGATTCTGCAATTCGAGGAATTGTTCCTTGATTGATTGAAATTAAGTGGAATTAAATGACTGATTAGTAGATGGCCAAGTATGGCTATTTAGCATTTATAATGCCTTGATGAGCTGTAAAGTGGAGAGAGTCGTGAGAGTGAACTAAGAACTCTATTGGCTGAAAACGATCAAGTACGAAGTATAAACAGGCATGGTTCGATAATTAAGGATATTACTGTGCGAAAACGGCGCCTTAAAGAACGCACCTAGACTATCTATGACTTGTGGTAGGCGTGGTTCGGTGATTAAAAATATCACTATGCGAAAATGGCACCTTAAAGAACGCCTGTAGACTACCTATAATTTGTGATAGGCGTGGTTTGGTGATGAAGAACATCACTGTGCGAAAATGACGCCTTAAAGAACGCACGTAGACTGCCTGTGATCTATGACAAGCGTGGTTCGATGATGAGGAATATCACTGTGCGAAAACGGCACCTTAAAGAACGCACGTAGACCGTCTGGTACTTATCTCACATTGGTGAAAACGACGTATGAGAGTATTAATGGAACTCTGTGACTAAGTATACTATTGGAGGTTATATGGGATGGAGTGAATGACTTAGAAATGATTCGATTGACATGTAATCGACTAGGTCAATTGATCGATGATTCGATTTGAGTGTGATTTGATGTGATTCATTGCTTTGATCTAAAGCTGTGAATTGATTGATTGAATGAAATGATCGGTGAATGGTTGATTGAGATGTAATTAACTAGGTTGATTGGTCATTGCTTGAGTCGAATGTTGTGAATTGATTGATTGAATGGAAATGATTGTGAGTGGTCTTGTTGGTGTATAATCGACTAGGTCGATTTGATCGATGCTTCTATCAATGATGTGATTGCTTGGATGCCTATTTGATTTGTACTAATATGCAGGTGGAATCTGAGGCTAGGGTAAGTCCTCTGACTCGTGCTGTACATACGCAACCTGGATGGTGTATTGGTTTACTAATCGGGTCTTAGGGGGTAGAACTTGCTGAGACATTGTCTCAATGGTTATTGAATAACCATTTTAGGACTCGGATGAGAAGCCTAAGGAGGAGGAATCTGACGAGGAGAACCCTAATGAGAAAGACGAGGAGAAAGAACCCGAAGAGGAGTATCTGAAGGAGAACCCCGAGGATGATCCCGAGTAGGATCCTGATGACTGTTGCAGTAGAATCTATTTGAGTAGAAACCAACCTTTTTAGCATGGTTTGTATATGTAAATGTATGACTGAGTCATTATAAATGTACATAAGGGTGTTGGTTCTCAGGTTAAATTTTCTAATCCTACTTATATATCACATTGTTTTATTGTCCGGGGATTTTTATAACTGCTTCCGCATGTGCTATTAAAAAGGAAAGGGTCGACGATATATAGTCCTGGGATATCGCATTTTAAAATCGACCAAAAATTGAAGGATGGTCATGTGACTGAGGGTCGGGGCGTGACACGATGCACCGGGAGGAGGGGTGACGCGCGACAAGTTCGCGGCAAGCGCAAGGCGTGCAAAGTGAACGGTGGTGGCAGGGGTGTCCAACGGTGTGCAACGGCCAATGGGGGTCTCTTCTTTGGATTTCCTGCAAGTTTTGAGCTTTCTTGATCTTCAATGGAGGCTGGTCGACGGGCAAAAGGAAGGAGGGAATCGGTTTGAGATAGTGGGGGCCACCAATGTCACCTTCTCATCTCTTTGTCCCCCTCCTTTGGTCCCCACCACTAGCTGGCCTCCACAGTTATATTTCCAAACCAACACACTCCTTCTAGAAAGACCTTGAAATACTCCAAATGTCATGGGCAATGGGGAGCTACGAATTTTGATTGAATTTCCTTCAATTGGGATTCAATTCCTTCTCCTTCATTTCGACTTCTATAAATTCAATTATTGAGTCCTTGATCAAATTGGTATTTTTCCTCGCCAATTAATCTCACCTGTAACCAAATTTCGCAATCAAAAACAGTCCTCTGGTTTTTCCAATCGAAAATGGTCCTATGTCGACTTTTTCTGCCAAAAACTCGATTTGCAGAAAAATCTTTGGAAACTGAGTCAACATTCCTAAAATGACTTGTAACATGACAGAACTTTCAATTTCTGAAATCGGATTTAAATTCGTGGTTAATTTCAATCTGGCACAATTTTAACGTGACCTAGGTTACTGGGTAGCTTTTAGAATTTTTTAGTGCAAATGACCCGTGGTCGATTTTCTTCGAGCCACAATGAACCTCTTTGACACATTGGCTACTTTCGGTAGTTGTGAAAATCTCGAGGTTTCAAATTCAAGCACAGGGTATCAAAACGATAGAAAAATCAATCTAGTGTCGATCGACAAGAATTTTGCAATTTAGTGGAATCACCTACATCTTACTGTGCTGAAATGATCTCTATAGATGAGCATGGTCAAGTAGTCGATTCTTGGTTGAATCCTCAAGTCTATTGCATTAAAATCTCTTAATGATTTCCCCAAATAATCTAGTTATCTCACGTGATTAGCTTTGAAAATAGCACTATAGGCGCGTTGATAAAAGGCTCGATTTATTCAACTGAAAACTGGACAAAATCCAAGATATCACAGGGTTCATCCAAAATTAGGGCTAAAAATAGAGTAAAGAGGGAGAGACCCAGACCCCCCTCCCCTCGATCGTTGCCTTCTCCATTGCCTCCATTCTGAAGGAGTCTGTTGCTATAATCAGCCCTCCCTTCATCATTCATAGGCAAGGGTTGCGGTCTTCAACAATAAAGTGAAAGCGGGCGAGGACACAACAACTAGTAAATTACAAGGGCCTCGCCTAGGGCCCACACTATCGGATCATTAAAATAGAGTAAGCTCACATATCCCAAATGCATACACGAATGTTTGAAATAGAGCTAGTGTGTCGTGTCATCAATACAGCAATGGCAGTGGTGGAGTAACAAAGGGACAATAGTCATGTTCAAGTGGCAAAGCCAATGCCAATGGACCTAATGGCGACATTTCAGAAATGAAATGGACTTAGCCCATTTGATTCAACATTTGGAAGGGGTTTTTGGACTTTAAGGGGTTTCGTCAAATGCGAAAGTGTTTGGGTCAATTTCTTTTTCAAGAACTTTGACAAGATGCAATTCCATCTCCTAATGGCTCTAAGAGCCTTTAGCTTAAAATAGTTTCGCAGATCCTACATTAGGCGAGGGTCCCTCGCCTACGTAGGGCAAGGGCGACCCTCACCCAATGTCGGCAAGGATAGTCCTCACATGAGTCCAGCTTCCCTTCACCATGGCCAACGAAGGTAAGAGAGAAGAAGAAAGAAGAAAAAAAATTAAAAAGTAAAAGACGAAAATACCCTATAGTTTGGGGTAAGTGTGTCACACAAGTGCAAATTTAGGATTCTTTTGTACCATAAAGAAAAATGTTTGGGATAAATGTGTCAAAATTTGCAAAGTTTAGGTTTTCTGGGTCATAAAAAAAAAAAATTGGAGTAAATTTGTCATACTAAGCAAAGTTTGGGTTTTCTATGGCTTTTTCCCAAAAAAAATGACACAATTTCAAAGTCTTTTTACCCTAGATATGATAATGAAAATAAGTATAGTTTTCCAATTTTGAAATGGTCAAGTAAATGTGAACACATTAACAAATCATTCTTGTTGATAATATGTCTCAAATTTGAATAAGTAAATAAACATAAATCATGTAAGTTTTTTGTTTGAGTAACTAATCTTCCTAACCTCTTTCAAAGTCCATCACACAAACTTATAGCATAGCTTCAACTGTTTGGATCATCATTTCAAATTGGCCATATGTCTGTGGATGATAAGCTATGTGTTACACTACAACTTCTTTCACATGATTGGTTTGAAGATTCCTCCATATTAACTTATCTCGCTGGCAATCGCTTCAAGATCTCAATAGCGAGGTATGAAGGGAGCTTCAGGTCATCGTCGGCGACAGCGGAGGAGGGACTCATGATGGTCGAGCATGGGTTGAGAAGAAGAGCAAACCCGAAATGGAAATGATTTGTCCTGGTTGAGTCATGTGAGTGCGGGCGTTCTCCGTGCCTCCCGCGGGCCATGACAAGTACATGTACGATACAAAAGAAAGACGAGTTGAAGGTCAATGATTGTTTCAATCCATACAAACCTAGGTTAGTGCGATAGCTGGCCTCCACTCAAGATCACCACAGCCATAAATGTAGTGCAAAGAGTGTCCATGATAAGGTAACTCAATGTTGGGCTCTTCCATGAATTCGAAAATGGAATCAATCCATCTGCGTCAAATTTATCGCACATGTCCTCATAGCAGGTCCAATTTGATTTCTTCTTGTATTTTTCCGCACCATCGATGCCCAACGGCCATTCGATTCCAAAACTACACTCGTCCGCAAGTCCGTATATTTGATCACTATGAGGAAATTTGAAATATAGAATTGTATGTACTCTAATGCGCACTTCTAGTCCAAAAGCGGTGGCAGGCTCCCATTGATATTATGGCTGATTGATGTAATTGATATCCCAGTCGATTACAATCTCACAAGGGTAATTTGTGTTTTTTCCAAGAGGTTTATGGGATTTTCTTGTGTGTACTATATGCGAGAGACTTCCAAATGTTGAAAAATACAAGAAGAAATCAAATTGGCAATATCATTTCTACTACATTGAATTTTGCATTTTAAATTGACGACGACTTCAAGCCACCTAGACTTAAACAACAGGTTGTTAATGGGATGGAAAGTGAGAAAGCATGTGAACTTTAGTTTCAGCCAATGAATAATATGAATGCAATCCTAGTACAAACTTGACTAACCAATGTTCTCCAAGGGAATTACTTGGCATTTTCACTTGCCAAATGAACTGGAACTCAAGGCTCTGCAAAGGGAGAAAAAAGAAAGAAATAATACATCTATATCATTAGAGTTAAATCATAGAAATCTTAAACTGGTATGACTTAAAAATATTTACCACAAATTATCTTAGGACAAGTAAAAACTCTAAAAGTGATACCATTGTCCCAATTTTTCCCTCCTTTACAATTTCATCCAATTTTGATGGTAGACATCCTATGTGGTAGCTGACGAGGCTAACGAGGTTTGCATGGTACACTTATGTGGCATTATCACATGCACCACTCCCAGACTTCGCGGAAGGAGAAAAGAACTCCTTTTCCCAAGCTTGCTCGCTTCCTTTGGAACCCCTCTCTCTCTCTCTCTCTCTCTCAAACTCATCATTCTCTCTCCCTCTCTCTCTTCTCTAGGATGACACCACTTGTCCAATCAATCATCCTGAATGAGTGTCACACTTGACATTCCATTTGCCATCACCATACTCTATCCTCTATCCTCGCTCCTTTCTCATGGAGCCAATGTCCAACACAAGAGACAAGAGAAGGAAAAGAAGAGATGGGCTAGGAACAAGCGGAAGGAAATAGAAGAAGAGGAAAGGAAAGAAGGTCGGGCCGGCGTTAGCCTTAGCCCGACCCCCACTTTTTAAATTTTTTAAAATATATATAATTAATATTAGTAATGCAAGTATACCTAATGTCTATATGCGATCCACTTTAGCAAAAATCATTTATGCTTAGGGGTTATAATTAATCCTTATTTTCCCATATGATTAGAGAATAATTAAATGAGTTGCCAAAATTTTGGTGCCATCACAATCATTAATTGAGATACCCAAAAATGTTTGATGTAAGACATCGGGAAGCAATGCTTTTATGAGCAGGCACAAAAAAAGTATCACTCAAAATGAGTTTTCATTATCTTGACTTTATAGATATGATGGGATTCACAAAAAATTCAAAGGAATCCTCGTTGTCGATGATCATTGTAACTCCCAATTTTCTGAGTAATAGTGGGTGCTTGCAAAGTGGTCGATGCTAATTAATTAAGAAAATGAAAGATACAAGGAAAGTGTTGGCATCTTTATAAGCAATTCATGCCAATGACATGCATCATCTCGAACAAAAGTTTATAAGGAATTTTTGAGTCCAATATGACAAAAAATAAAAGAAGAAGACAAAACTTGGTTTTGGAATCACATTGACATGATAAAACAAGCCATTAACAAAGTAGATTTTCTTGATTGTAGCCAAAAAGTCTTTTCTCTCTCCCTCTCCCCTTTTCTCTCCATCATCTTCTTCAACCTTTAGCCATGGTGAGTGTTTGAGGTAGTCTCACCATTCCCTTCCTCTTTTGTTGATTTTGTTTGCATTTTATCATTCTTTTCTTGTTTTTTTTTTCCTCTCTCTGTTGATTTAGTTCTAAAAGCTCTCTTCTCTTAAACTTTTCTGATCTAGTTCTAGATCTAAGTAATCTCCCGCTCTAAATTTGGAAGTTTAATAAATATGCTTTTGGGGATTCAATGCTCCTCTGCTCTATTCGTGTATAGGCTCCCTACCTTCACTTTTAATGATGATTGCAAGCATTTTGGCATCTCATTAAATCACAAAGATTTGCTCATCCACATGTTAGATCTATTTTTATTTAGGGAAAAAGCCACAAAAAACCCTAAACTTTGCCCAAAATGACACATTTACCCCAAACTTTTTTTTTGTGATGTGAAAAACCCTGAACTTTGCCAACCGTGACACATTTACCCCAAACTTTTTTTTTGTGACACCAAAAATCATAAACTTTTGTTATATGACACATTTACCCCAAAATTATAGGGCATTTTGGTCTTTTCATTTTTAAAAATTTTTAAAAATTTTTTTCTTTTTTTTTTCTTCTCTCTTCCCTTCGCTAGCTGATCGGCGGAAGGAAGCTGACATCCGGTGAGGGCTGCCCTCGCCGACGTCGGGCTAGGGCGGCCCTCGCCTACGTTTGGCGAGGGGTGCCCTTGCCAAATCTGTGGAGGGCCGTCCTCGCCCGACGCCGGTGAGGTCGGGTGAGGGTGTCCTTGCCCTCACTAGCATCGAGCAGCCCTCGCCCGACGCCAACAAGGTTAGGCGAGGGTATCCCTGCCCTCGCCGGCATCGGGCGGCCCTCGCCTATGTCTAGCAAGGACAACCCTCGCCAGATCTAGCGAGGGGTGCCCTTGCCGGCGTCGAGTGACCCTCACCGAACGCCAGCTTCCCTCCGCCAACTCCGCCATGGTCGGTGGAGGGAAGAAGAAGAAAAAAAAAAGGAAAAAATAGAATAAAAAGACAAAAATACCCTTGATGGGGTAAATGTGTCATGGTTTGAAAAGTTTGGGGATTTTCATGTCACAAAAAAAAAAGTTTGGGATAAATGTGTCACTTTGGACAAAGTTCAGGGTTTTTCGTGACTTTTTCCCTTTTATTTAACCTATTTAGGTTATCTTCATATGGCAATGGTGTAGAGAAAGCCAAACCTAATCACACACCGTCAAGTGGCAACATCATAGTTATGAGATAAGGAATTTTCGGAGTGTGCTCATGATTGATAAAGGCACATGAACTAGTTTTGGTCACCATTTTTTTTGCTTGATTGATCCCTTTTTGTAGAATGAGTATTCGTTAATTTTGCTAATGCCCCGTTAATCCTCTCTATTTTCTATATTTGGCTTTGCTATTCAGTTTCTTGCTCTATTTTGATTTGCTTTCTTATAGATTACGTACTTCTAAATATCATTTTGAGCAAAGAATATAAGTTTATTTCCACCAAAAGAAAAAATTAAAGGAGATTAATGTGAATTGAGAGTATTTACTGGAAGTGTGTTTATTTCGCGAAAAATTAATGATTTAGAAAAAAAATTTCAAAATTTGATAGCTTTTATCACTTCCAAAATGGATTGAAAGAAAAAAAATCATTATTTACAAACAATGCTTAGATATAATTTGATCTCGATACCAAAAAAAAAAAAATTCATCAACTAATTTTTTCAAGTAATAAAAGCAATCATTTAAAAAATTATTTTAAAATTATTTATTTTCCATGAATCAAATAAAGCCTAAATATCATAACATGTTGAGCATTAACAAGGAAAGAAGAAAATGCTATGATGACCAGCGTGTATGACCAGCAAAGAAGCAAAATTATTAGATGAACTGACAACACTAATGTGAGAATGGTTATAGCAGTTGACAATCATTGCAATTCATTGATTAGAAACTTTATCAATATTTCACATCACTAGTCATAACCAATCATTGGCTTATGTATCATTATTATGGACTGATGGGTAATGTAAGATGTTGATTTGGTAAAAAAGGTGGGGCTTGTTATTCACCCACCCAAAGTTTTGCTTGGAAATCGCATGCTTGAACACGTGATCCAGCATTCTCTTGCTTTAGTGGTAGGGTTGAGCATTGGTCGAAGGTTGACCTTGGATTAGCCTAATCTGGCCAATTTTGATCTGGTTTCTAAAGGAATTGAGCCGGTCTCTAGTCCCAGAGTGATTGAAACCTATATTGTGTTGGTTGGTCTACGGTCTTAATACTTTAGGATTGATTATATATACATATATCGGTCTCTAGTCCCAGAGTGAATGAAACCTATATTGTGTTGGTTGGTCTATGGTCTTAAAACTTTAGGATTGGTTATATATACATACATATATATATATATATATATATATATATATATATATATTCCAAACCTTGGTATCTAACTTAAAGTGCTTGGCGCTGCCTTTTTTTTGTCGTCCTATTATAAATTTTCCAAACTCCAGTACATAACTTAAAGCTTTATAGTTAGTCTAATCCAAACCAACTTCGTGTGTGTGTATTTTAATATATATCTATGTATAATTGATAGTTTATTGTTTAATTTTATTTCACATGTTCGTCTTCCAAGGGTTTTATTTTTGGTAAGTTGAGATTTCTATTGTTTTCTTATCTTAGATTCCTATTTGGTTTGTATTGGTGTTGATAGTTTGGACATTCAATATCACATTCTCAACGCATATGTAATTTTAAAGAGTAGGTTTATTTTTTCATGGAAAACAAAAATAAAACCAAAAAAAAAAAAAAAACGAATCGATTAATCACTAGTTAACCGTGGAATAGAACTTGGTCTCAAGTTCAAGAAGGTTGGTATCCCGTCCTAAAAATTGAAGACCAACATTGTGTGAATTGATTACTAATTAACGTACTGGACCGGCTCATTCTGGTGGATGGTCACAACTATTTAGTAGAATTAGATGGCGCTTTAAAAACCAATGAAAGCGGGTAGTGCTAGGTTGTGGTGCAAAAACAACGGCGACTCCTTACCTGCAGGCTCCTGGAATCATATCCCCAGAAGGACAGACAAGCCAGCTTACGAAGGCACAGACATAGTTAGGGAGATGAAAATGAACAATGTACCGGACAACCATGAAATGTTCAAGATGGGGCCGCATGAGGAACATCATTAAGATGTATACGCACTACACAGACATCCTAAATGGTCTTGTTAGCCAAGGGTAGACCTACGCAAACACAAAAAGACGTAAAAAAGCTAATTTGAGCACTTTCCATGGAGTGGAGTCATGTGAAAACCTTCGTTCAGAAAACTATCGGGATTCAACCTCTCTCAATGGGCGAGGCTTATTGGTACTCTGATGGGGTATGGGATTGAGCTTGAGAACAAGGAACCTAACTCAAGAAGGTAAAAAGTTATTCCTTTTAATGCTAATAATTCCGATGCAGAGGATTCATCCTAGAAAATTGTATAATGTGCCCGAACAACCTGGTGCCGTCAAGCTTGGCTGTTATACAACCCATAGGCCAAGCTATCATTTCTTTCTCGGCTTAAGTCTCCGCTAAAGTTGTCTGATTGTAAGCACAAAGATTGCGACGTAATTGAACAATCGCCACTGAACCAAAATTGTGGGGTTCCTTGATGTTCCTCTTTAGCAGGGAGGGAGGGAGGGAGGGAGAGAGAGAGAGAGAGAGAGAGAGAGGAAAAAGGAGAGGTCCGGCCAGCAGCAATTTTTTAAGGACTTGATTGGTGGGATATGAATATTTTATTACACCCACATATTTATCATATGATGATAAGTTAGCGATCAACGTAACTAAAATGAGTGATATTCTATAATTGAAGTTGGTCCCCATAATCAGTATACTAAGTGATAAAATAAACCGAAGATTAATTTAGTATTAAATTCGCATGTCATGCATTGCATACAATTTTGTTAAATAATTGAACAGCTTGCCCCGTCACTCCGAAGGTTAATTTTATACATTAGTTTCATTACATTTCTACGAAGAAATCTAGCATGATTTTTTTATTAAGAAAATGCAGGCAGTGACTAATCTAGCATGATTTTTTTTTGGGTTTTTCCATATATAAAAAAATAAATTGTATGCAATGCATGACATGCGAATTTAATACTAAATTATGTTTACATGACCTAATTCTAATATGACGTGCAATAATGACTTGACGTAAACTATACGACATGAATGTAATGCAATTAGTCTATATGACATGCAGATGATATTTTTTAGGTTTTTCATTAAAATTGGTAACTAAAAATTACAAAAACAAAAATCTATATATTATTTAAATAAGCTAGGAAATAGACGAACCTAAATCCTATCTTAGGCTCCGTTCGTTTCACGGAAAATATCATGTTTCCGGAAAACATTTTCCTGGAAGTTATTTTCCAGGAAAATGACTCTATTTTCCGGTGTTCGGCCAAAATCTAAAATTTGAGTGGAAAATATTTTTCACTGTTCGTTAGCTCAAATATTTTCCTGAAAAAAATTATCAAAAATTGAATTTTAATATTTTTAATTGACCAAAAAATTTATTTTATTTATTTATATTTTTTTTAAAAATGATTTTTTAATTATTTATATTTTTAAAATAGAATTTTTTTTTTTCCTTCCTCCTTCCTCCTCCTTCTTCCTCCCGATTCCTCCCGAGCGGCTTCGTCCGCCGTCGCCTCCTTCCTCCTCCTTCTTCCTCCTCGTTCCGCCGCCGCCGCCTCCTTCTTGCCTAACGATGGCCGGCTGCCCAGCGGCCGACCAAGACCCGGTGGCCACTCCAGCGAGCTCGAGGCTCGGCCGATCTCACCCGAGCTCGCCGGATCTGGCGACAGAGCTCGAGCTCGCCTGGATCCGACGAGCCGCGAGCTCCGCCGCCAGATTCGGCGAGCTCGACGCTCGGCCGATCTCACCCGAGCTCGCCGGATCTGGTGACAGATCTCCCCGCGAGCCTCCCGGCGCCGCCGCGGAGCTCCCTCTTGAGCCGGATCCTCCCGAGCTGCTTCGAGCCGCCGGGGAAGCGGAGCGCGGCGGTGGCGGCGGCGCCCCGGCCGGAGCAGGCGGGCAGGAGCGGCCAGGGAGGGCGGAGGCTGGTCTCGGAGAAGGACGTCGTCGAAGCTGACTTCGCAGCAAGGAGAGCAAGAGAGAGAGAGAACAAGAACCGAAGGAAGAGAAGAGGCGAGGCTTGGAAAATGTTTTCCTCTTTTGAAAAGAGGAAAACATTTTCCAAGCTGCAAAGAAGGAATTTTCCGGTCAACGGAAAATGTTTTCCGTTGACCGTGATTTTCCGCTCACCCGAACACCAGAAAATCCGGAAAATATTTTCCTGGAAGTTATTTTCCGCGAAACGAACGGAGCTTTAATTTGGATGCCTATCTCATGCAATTCAATTTAAAAAATATCATCATACCTAGATATTGTCTAATCATGTATTTAATTCAACTAGGAAAGTATCCTTATGCAATCTTATCTAGAAAATCAATACCAACAAACATGATATGCAATCCTTTTGCGATTTTTAAAAACCCTACAATTATCTAAATTTAAAATAAAATCTCACGTAATCCGCATGCACAATCCACAGGGATTTTAAATAAAAGACTGAGATAATCTAAAAAATAACAATCACAAAAATGTGAATTTAGACGCATGATAGGAGGTACTCTATATTTTGTCCTACCAAGTTGTTATGATTTCAATCGAAAATTCTGAAGGAACTTTTGACACTAAATCATACGTCATAAATATGGAAGTATGTCAATTTGTTATCACTAAACTAGGAATGTCATGAAAATAAGTTTGAATGCGGAATTGAAATAAGCAATCGCATTACCAAAAAGTGAGGCTCAAGACCCGCCCACATCATTATTAAATCTTGGCGCACTATATTGGCTAAACCTGATGCTCATGGGTTATGTCAATATTATGTAGTATCAAACTCGATGATTGATTGGAGGCGCTCATATGCATTGTCTTCCTAAACATTGTTTTTCTTTTTTGGCCTCAATACAGTGTTGATCTCGTAATTTAAACAGACGAATCGCCAGTCTGTGAGAAAAGGAAAAAAATGGTAAAGAGAACCAATTTGATTGCGCTAGAGAGCATGAATCGCCATCTGGTTGAAAGGTCAACCACTCAATAGTAAAAGAGAATGCTAAATCTTTCCTATTATTCTTTTCCTTAAGTATAAACTTGATTTCTTCTTATCCTAATCTATCATTTATCTCATACAAAACAGGAACGTGAAACGTATGGCGTGATTACACAAAATGCCCATTGAGTTATCATAGCTTATTAATAGAGCATGTCCCATGCCCTGCGTGGAACATGACAATTCCATATAGATTAATGGTACCTTAAAGTTAATTCTATTTGCAAGGGAAAGTTTCACCTGACCCCTGCAATTTTGGTGTTGATGCATGTTAAACCCTCAACTTTAAAAGGTTTATGTAAATTCTTATGGAATGCACGCTTTCCCTCAATTTCAAACAAATAATAAAAAGTTTATAAAAAGGGAATAATTGACTCTTTAACCAACAAAGGTACTGAATTAACATATTTAATTAGAACATATTATGAGATATTTAAAATGATAAATAAATAGATATGAAAGAACAGATTGCTGCTAGTTTTAAAAAACTGCTTTCCTATATTCACACGGACAAAATGACAGGATTTTGTTTTTGTTTTTTTTTTTTTTTTTTGGGTTAACTACAAATGGTCTCCTTCTTCACGCTTCTCTCGTAGAATTCGGCTAGCAACCGCTCCACGGTCAGCGTTCTCACCACATAGGCCCTGTTGTTGAAGAGGTGTACCCTAAACTCCTCTTAGCAACAGAGGAAGGCATCGAGGAGCTTCTAAATCCAGGTGATGGAGAGCGTGCCGTTGGCGGTGACGGTGGACAGGTCAAGGAATCGACCGCGATTTGCCTTCAGAAGGCCTCGAGCTCAAGCTCCTGGGTGGTGGCCTCACGATGGTGGGGCTCCATGGAGTGGGCAGCAACAGCCTAGTCATTGCGGAGGCTGAAAATGGAATAGCCATTGTGGGAGCCCCGGTAATATAATGCGCACATCCTCTCCCGGGGACGATTTTGCAAACTACATTAAATCAAAACGAATTGAATCGAGCTTGGATCATGACTCCTCAGAGAAGAAACAGCGAGTTCACAGAGAATCGAGCCATTGTAATCGGGTGTTTTCATTCAAAATTAAGGTTAAAAACAGAGCTCAGAGAAAGACCTAGACCCCCTTCGGCAGCCAAAGGCAAGGGCTATGGCCTTCGGCAACGAAGTGGAAGGAAGCGAAGACACAACAGCCATTAAATTACGAGGGTGTCACGTAGGGCTCACACTTTTCAATTATTGAAATAGAGTGAACTCACGTATCCCAAATGCGCACTTAAATGTTCATAACATAACTAGTGTGTCGTGCCATCAATACAGCAATGGCAGCGGTGGAGTGACAAGGGGACAATAGTCTCGTTCGAGTGGCAGAGCCAGTGGAAATGGCCGCCATGGCAACTTATCAGATGCGAGACAGACTTGAACGATGCAATTGAGTTGTGTAGGTTGAGATTGCTCAGGTCATCCATGTATTTGCAAGACAAATAGGCCCCGATGCCCCCGCGCATCAACTCAATCCCCACCACACCAATTCCCCAAATGAATCTGCGACTTGCCTCAAATGCCCCCGCCAGTTTCGAAAATGCACAATGGAAGTCAGAAGTCGGGCTCAGATTCGGCTATTCAAGTAAACAGAGCCCAAAAAATTACATATTTCCTCCCTAAAATGAGCATGGCATGTCACATGTAGTCTCACATTACAAACCATTCTGCCTACTCCTCAGCAGTGATTGCAAAAAATCGCAGCAAGCTGAGACAATCAAATACAAAGGGGGAAAATGAATACGAGAGAGAAGAAGGTAGACCAATCCAAAGTCAGGAGGATAATATACAACCAACGGCAAGAGATGCAAAAGAATGGCGAAAATGAATCTTACAAGTGAGGTGATTATCTTTCCTCTCACTCCAGCACTTCAAGTATCATGTTGGCAAGACAAGGACTCTCATAAGAAGAGATCTTTAAGTAGGGAAACAGAAGTGCATCGACAGCTTATCCGATGTCATGGAAGCCGGACAACCTTGTTGACAGCAGAATCTAAAGCATCAACATTCCTCCTAAGAATTCTTCTGAAGCAATGCCAAGGAAAACACAAATGATAGCACAAACCTTTAATTCAACTGGGAAAAAAAAAAAAAACTGTGTGGCTTTTACTTTCCGACAAATGGGCGTCGCTCGTTTGTAAGAAGTAAAATGAGGCTTTTCGATAAATTTCTAAGTTCACAGGACAAAAATGTGTTCAGGACAAACACTGCAACTACGATAAAGACTTTTTCCATCTAGTCAAGGATACAATTGTGTCGCCAGACTTTCCATGCCCTTCATTTCTTCATTTAATCTGCAATAACAAGAATCCAAGCCAAAAAACATACTGACACTAGCAAACACCGATTACTAAAGAGCAAAATGTGACTAAATTCCAAATAGCAACAGAGGTTCAACAAGATATAATGTTTGTCATGACTGATCATTCAAAGGATTTCTTAAGGTGCATATACGAGAGTTTGAGTTTCCATCAAATGAGGAAAGAAGGGAATATCCACCAACTTAGTATATAATGAACAGTCTAAAAGCTGGAATGGTGTTAGCAACGGGTTCTTCAGCTGAATTAATGCACATCCTTTGCTCTTGATTCAAGAAGCTAATAATCTAATGTTCCAGTCACACCAGGAAATCACTTGCATTCTCTCATTGACAATAAGAATTTTTATGTGAAAAGAAGATGCAAAAACGTCACCATTAGTTTCCACAGAAAAAAATTTCTTGAGTCAAGTTAAGCACATCACACGTAAAACATAGAAGAACAACATTCTTGCATGTAACATGAAAGATAAGGAATGATATTCAGATTAGCAGTTTCCATAAGTGTAGACAAACACAACATGAAGTTCCAAAAGGCAAAGTTAGGCATCAAAGCCAGACTACCTTAGACAGGAATTTATGTACCGATTTCCTTTTGTTGCTGCATCAAGCACTACAAAAAAGAGAAGGAACAACAAGGTTCAGATTAAAATACACAAAAAGAAGCATCCATTAACATATAAAATATCATGGAATAATTTTAATGAGACTATCCTCAACCAATTACTGCCTCTAACCCAACTTAATCAGCATGAAGATTACAAAGATCTCATGAGCTTCATATCAACAGCATGCACTGAATTGCAAAATGTTGTGAAAATCCCATTAATTATCTTCTTTTAGTTACACTTTCAAATCATTCGAAATTACATTTTGTGTTTAAATAGCATTTTAGAAAACCAGCAAACGGCCTTGAATTATCTAGCATGCAAAAACCGTAAGCATGTGTGAATGCATACACATGTATCCATCAATCTCCAACATATATGAAGACAACAGTCCACCAGCAGTGCGTCCAACCCTTAGATGTCAATACTAGTGAGCAGGTTCCGCACATGACCATCATCAGTTGATGTTGGGAGAAAATACACATAACATGCTTGCTGACCAGAACAGGCTGGTGGGTTTAGCTCAGCAAATGAACTTATCTCACCGGGCAAATTTCGGATTACAAGTCCATTAGCAGTCATTCATTGTCAGGAAAAGAAACAGATTTTTACTTTATTTTGAGGAACTTACCAGATTCTTGAAGGCGTCCAGCAGCATCATTGAAGCACTGCATATGATCTGTTGAGCAAGAAGTTACCTGCAATTTTACAATATCTAGCCAGATAAACACAGAGCTTGTAATATCGGGAATAACCACCAAAGAGTGATAGTTGTAATTTCTCTTTTTACAGAATATGGCGCTATTCCAACAGCACAAGATTCTGATTTTGAAAGGTATCACACCTAAATAAAAATTTAAGACATTCTCGAAATGTAAATTTTAATAGGAAAGCACCTTAAAACTTCACGCAATTAAGACATCTCAAGAGCACACTAATATGCTTATTTGGCTCATAATTTTTTCCTTCAATGTGAGTATCATCAGAGAAGCCTCATAAAAATTAATAAATCTTCCATATTTCAAGGTAAATGAACTCCGGACTGCAAATAATTCCTAAAACATACCAAAAGAAGCCCGTGAATTAAATGCAAAAGCACATGGGAAATGTGTCTTCATTGACACTTTATTAATGCTAACAGTTCAATCTCTCTAAAATTTATCTTGACAAGTCTAACGTGTGACAAAAGTAAACCTTTACATAGCATCAAAGAATTCTCAAAGTTCCTCTCATGGTTTGCTGTCAAAAAGTTACCAAAGAACCTACATAAATCATTAATCTTCAATCTCTAATTTCTTTTACCATCATCAATCTTCAAATTATAATTTTATCGAAATCTCTTCTTATGATTTACTTTCCATGAAGATGACAGGACTGACATATCTGATAATTTTATTAATGCTGCAGCAATCACACTGAACCATGAAAAGCCAAGAGGGATGTCAAATCATTCAGTGTCATCTTTGGGATGCATGAATCTCCTCTACAAATATATGGCATTGAACCAACTTAGGCAAGCTGGGAACGCTAGACAAAAGGGATAAGTCATGGCCACAATTTGATCAAACCAACCTCAGATAGAGCCAAGCGAAGTGAAGCAAATAGAAATGTGAAACTCTCGGCAATAGCAACAGAGTCCCTCTCAACCACTTCAAGAGCTTTAACAATATCGGTCTGGTTTGGCATAGGCCTGTCTCCAGTGTTATCCTGCCCACTGCGGTCCGTCAGCATTGGCAGAGATGCAGACGACGAATCCTTATCTTGTTCTTCTATCAATTTGTCCTGGTCCCGAGAGTGGCATTTCTGATCTTCATGATCCATTTCCACTAATTTGCCTATGCTTGTGATGCTTTCTCCAGAGTCAGCTACTGGAGGCGGCGATCCAACAAAAAACCACTACCTCAATTTATACTGCATTTCAAGAGGTGATGAAGGCAGCCCACTCATCATGCACAAGATATAGACATTTTCATGATCTAAACCCTGATAGAAGTGACCGAAACCATGACTCAAATCTGCTAAACCGAGCCCCCTACATGAAGATAGCCCTCTAAAATTTACAAAGCAAGGGGTACTGCAAATACATTTGAACTCCAATTCACATGAACCCACGAAAGAGCACATCAAGCTTGACATGTAAGTGGGGAAAAAAGAACAGAAAAAGAAAATCCAACTCACCAGACCACCCACCTTGAACATCTAGGAGATGGGCATTGATCAATGCCCCCAAAAACTAGAACCTTGACATATGTCGTCGACTCAGACCCCGAATTCCAATGAATTCTCGCCCCAAAAAGTCGAGAGCAAAGCAATTCCTATTTGTGCTGCAAAATAAGAATCGAAAGGGAATGGGAGAGTTTTCGTCAATTTCACAATAGATAGTTGAGAAAAATGGGAGCTTTATTCGTCGAAATTGAGGAAAGCGGCTGTCGAGAGCATACCCTTAAAGGAGGAGATGGCGGGTCGCCCAATCCAAGCTATGAGATTCCAATCCCAATCAGGCGATCAGCCATCAGCAAGGTGTTTAAGCCCCCACTTGAATTGGTCAAGTTGGTAAAATGTTCCAAGTGTACCGTTGCTAGTCTCTCTCCAGCCTTGGAGTTCCTCTCTGTCCCACTAGGTGATAGCTAACCCTCTCTTATCAAATTCCCAAATCTCAAACCTTAATCCTGTCTATCCACGGCAAAATCCAAGCATCTCCCTCCCGATTAAGCCAACAGCTTCCAGATCTTCCATTTTGATGATGTTTCCTACGGCAGAGTGTTGGCAGTCTTCCCTAGAGTTCTTCGCTTGTCCTCCAGATTATCCTTCTTCCAGGTGATCGATATATGTTTGCATTTCCTCTGGGTTTCTGCGTAGATCCTCTAGACTTGTCTTCGTCTAGGTGACCCATAGAAATTATTGCGCCTCAGTGTCTTTTCTGGCCATTTTGTTTAAAGTGGAAGGAGGATATTGAATCTCTGGTTTTTTGCGCATCCATTTGTTAACCCTTTTTGCTCGAAGAAAGTACCCCTGTTGCTATTGAAAAAAAAAAAAAAAGTACCCCTGTTGCTGCTCCTCAATAAAACCCCCTGTTGAACAGCCATCACCCATAGAGATCCCTTCATTCCATATAGACCATCCATAAGTTCTCAGCATATTTGGCATAGGTGACAGGAAATTGAAGGCAGAGAGGATAACCATCTCCGTTTGGCAGCTGTGTGTCGAAAAATGAGAGAATTGTGGTCCGACAAGGATATCACTGACCCAAGGGTGAAATCCCGGAGGAAGAAAAGCAAGAATGTGACTTAACTTTCTATGTCAAGCTATTTTTTAAACCGAATGTTAATTTCCAGGCTTTTATCAAGATCATGAAAAAAAGCATGGAAAACAGATTCAGTAAAATGTGAGTTAATTGAACCAGGTTTTTTCTCATTTTTATTTCAATTAAGTGAAGAAAAAAGGAGGGTGTTAGAATTGGGACCATGGTCCTTTGCAAGTAACCTCTTAATATGAGAAAATGAGATCCAAACATACCTGAACACTATTATGAGTTTATGTATTATGCTTTTTGAGTGCATTTTTTTGGCATCCGGAAATTTTGACAACCCTCGGATATGTGATGGCCATGACTGATCGACGGAGGTATCGTTGGACTGTGTCATCGGTATCATGTACGGACATTATTTTGTTACCACCATCTGGCCGATGAATCACGATTACAAATGGTTCGATCGTGAGCGAGTTGTAACCTTGTTCCTATGTACTATTGCTAGTGAGATCGAGGCTCATTCTAAGTGACGTGTCGACAAGATTACTTATTATTTGGACTTCAGCTGTTTTTATTAAGTACGTACCCTAGGCGAAGGAGCCGAGGGACTCCATTTTACGTTCAAGCAGCCCGTGCCGCTCGAAGACCCCATTTCCCCGGCTGTGTTCACGTTATCCATTTTCCATGCACGTTCGTGGAAATTTCATGTAGCTGGTCAACTATGGAAGGTGGATGTTGACCAAGAGCCACGTAGCTCTTTCTAAGTTGGACAAAAAAAAAGAGAAAGAATACGGTTGGCTGAGGACACGTCCCTTGCATGGAGGAGAAAAGTGGCGTGCATCCAAGAAGGAGATCTCCATTGCTAGACACGTATAATCCAGCTGCCACTCACCCAATTAGCCACCGAAAACCCCTCTTTTTGTCGACTGGTTTTCAACAAAACGAGTGACCAGAGAAGCAAGGTCAGAGGAGGCCACGTTGCTTCGTGTAGAGCAACCAGCGAAGGCCAAGAAAACCAAGCTGGAGACATGCCTCCTCCACCTGTCTTCCATGCATGCATCCATTGAAACCCCTACATGCAAGAAATCATCATTAGCTTAATTGATATTTAGAGGGAATGGCTTGGTTTTGAGAGAAGAAAGGGATTAACCGAGCAGATTTGTGCAGTGAAGGGAGAGGGAAGAGACTGCCCCTCCGTTCATGCGCTGCTGACACCACTCGAGTCCGCCGTCGCCAAGTTGCATCCGAGACCCCGAGTTTTCCGTTTTGCTTGCTGTGGTTGCGTTGGACTTACGGCAAGTGAGAGTCCATTGATCTACACTTTGCTTGCTGTGGTTGTCTGTGAAGTGTAGTGGATGTTGGAGATGATTGAGTTGTGATGCTGGATGTTGGAATTTAAAAAGTATAGGAGTAGTTCTTCAAGTTAGTAAACTGTTTCATGGAAAAACATATTGACCTTTGGCGACTCCGTGATTTTCTTTAATTATCTGGCTAAAATTTGACTTCGTGTTCTTGATGAAAGTTGTAGATGACATCTTGATTTAGGGTTTATACCAAATTTGTGAATAAAACTGTGCAATGGTGATGTTTGAAATTTTAAGGCTGTGATGCATGGACCATAGCGACTCGTACGAAGTTCTTTTGACTTGGTGTTCTTCATGAAACCTTTTTCTCTGGATCTCTTTTATAACATGTTAAATTTTCAGAATTTATTAAGACCGTTTACTAATTTTTCTAGAATTTTAATTAAAGAAGTGCATTCTGTTTTATCCGAAAATTATTTTATTTTCAAGAACAAATGAATTGCTCTATGAGATGTGATATCTTGGGTTGTTATTTATACAGCATATATGGTGACATTTAGCATATCATATGACATCAAAATTGGATTGAAACCTTTGACATTATTGCATCAAATGCTATTTTGAAAGTGAGACATATATGTGAATATACATTGTGACATGATGATACTAGCATTGGCATATCATACAATATTGAGATGTGATGAGACTCAAGAGACATTTTATCATTTCATTGAAAATTGTTTTTTTTTTCTGAAATTAAGATGTAAATTGTTGCCGTTGGACCCTCGGGTCAACGATGCCCCAGGAGTCGGGATGCCTAAAGGTTCGAATGAGTCGATGCCCTTTAGATGCCTGGTTATATTTTGAATACATGCCCAGAGGATTTTCCCTGAGAGTTTCGGGATGCCTGGTGGAATATCGATACGTAATTCCAAGGAATGCCTGGTGGTATGTCGGTACGTAATTCTGGAAGGCAGGGGTAACCATTTTCATGCGAACCTTGGCTATTCCTCGTGATGCTAGGTGAGATGTAAGATACCCGGAGGTGTGTGCCGGATACCCGGAGGTGTGTGCCGGAGCTCTCGTGATGCCAGGATTGGATGCGAAAGCCTGGAGGGATGCAAACATTGGTCCCCGGGAAAATGAAATTCTTTCGAATATTAAAATGGGAAATAAATCATGTGTATGTGTATGCATATGGCATGGTACATGAACTGTCCATGAGTTTTGAGTTGGTAATATTTGGCATTGAAAATGTGGTTATCAAGGCATGGAATAAACCTTATGGATATATATATGCATGGTTGCATAGATGATATGTACATTTCACAAGAAATCTTGGTTGTCTTGCTTGTTGTATTGTATAGTTTGATGGATCTTTTACTGCTGAGTGGTTGTACTCACTCCTTTTGGGGACTAACATTTCAGACTAGACAAAATACCTTTGCTGCCACTGCCACCAGTAGATGGATCAAATGGTTGGATATGACCGCGAGAACAAGGATAAAGAAAGGAACTTTTGGACGCCGACACTGATCGATGGACTTTAAGTATACAACTGTTGGAAAAGATGTCGGTCTTCTTTTGAAGTATAGCCGAGTATAGAAGACCTTGACCATTTGATCTACCGACTAATGATGTCCATCTGCTTTATGTAAATAAAAGTGTTCGACTTTAACTCATAAAATGTTTAGTAGGTGTGCATCATTTTCTGAATATAGGGAAGACAGTTGATAGATGTGCTTCCGCCATATAAATTGCGCAGGGACCGATCTTAAAGATGTAAACCCCCAGAATTTATGAATTATAATGAAATTCCTTGGTATCAGAGCATTATATTATCAGGTCAAGTGAAAGGTAAGCGGACTATGACGACCCTAACAGTTCAGGGGTCGTCGAGGGTGTCACAATTTTATAGGCCTTCCTAGTGCTAGAATCATTGAAAATGCCATACGCTTGCTAGCTTCTCGCTTGGGCCAAGTTGAGGAGGTTAAAATTGAAGCCAGAAATAACAATGCACGGAAAAATGGAAAAGCCAAAGTGCTGCTGAATCTGTCCAGCCCACCTCAAAACATGAACTATGATTAATTGTGGGGAAAAGAAATGGTAGATAGACTTCAAGTATAAAAGGCTTCCTCACTTTTGCTATTCTTGTGGTCAAATTGGGCATTATGCAAACTTTTGCATTGAAATTCTCTATGAAGAAACTGAACTTGCCCATGATCAACTAGGGTGGTATGGCTCATGGCTAAAGGCTAAAGTCCGAGAGGTTAGCCCCTATTGAAAGACTTTTTATGGCAACATTGAACTTTTTGCCACAAAGGAAGTTGTGATGGAAACTCCAACAATGGTTATCGAAATACCTCAAAGATCAAAAGCATATGAACCAAATGAACTGGTAATTGTTGCTGTCCAGCATAATGCACAAGAGGTTATGGAAGAGTTAGGAAAGACAGAGCAACTTACTATACTTAGTGGGCATGCACAGAGCAAAACACAATGATGCTTCCTTCTCTGGTAGGTAATGAGATCCTTTCACTAACCTCTAAAAAAGGAAAGGCAGTGTATAAAGCTCCTGTGGCAAAAAAACATAAGCGAGTTGGTCCCTATGAAAAGAAAATCTCACAAGATCTCTTGATGGATGAAAAACAACTTTTGGATGCCCTAATTCAGACTTGGGATTGGGCTAGTGCATGGGCTTTGGTGGCTAGCCCTAATAAGCCACCAAAGAATAGATGAAACTATTGAGCTGGAACTGTCAAAAGCTAGGCACTCCTTTAACAGTCTAGCATCTCAAAGCCTTAGTGGCTCAAGAACGGCCCAATCTGGTTTTTCTTATGAAAACAAAAAACAAAAACACCATTGTAGAGAGAGTGAGGAAAATGACTAATTTCAAATTTTCTTTTATTATCAAACCAGTTGGTATAGCTGGAAGCTTAGCGCTTATATGGCATGAGAAGGTAAAAGTGAAAGTGGAGGGAAGCTCTGGGGAACTAATCAATATTCAATGCAAGGATCTTATTCGAGGTGACCTAATACAGATATCCTTTCTACATACACCAACAAATTTTCAAGAAAGAATGAGACTATGGCGAGCTGTGAAAGACAACAACACAACAATCCACTCCCATGGTTATGCATAAGGGACTTTAACGAAATACTTTACCATTGGAAAAAAGGTCGGGTGTAGAGAAGTGGACTGTTATCGAATTGCAGCTTTTCGGGAGTTTTTAGATGATTGTTTCTTGATGGACATCGAAAGCAAGGGTGCATTTGGTAAAGTTTCTGTTCAAAATTGTTCTAGGGAATAGAAATAGAAAAAAACTATTTCTGTTTCAGGGAACAATTTTTTAACAAAAGAACGCGTTTAGTAATTGCACAAAATTTATGTTCCTAGAATAAAAAAAAGAATAGTAATACATTTGGTAAACTTATATAATTTTTTTTCTTTTAATTTTTAATATTTTTATTTTATTTTTCCTTTTTTTTTCTTCCTTTTGGCCAGTTGTCGGCCTCGGCCATGGCCAGTGACTGGCCAACGAGGGCTGGTGGTCTCGCCCAGCCACAGCGAGGCTCGCCGGCCCTCGACGGCCGGTCACCGGCGTCGCCAGCTCCTCAACGGCCAGTTGCCGGCAATGGCCGAGGCTGGTGACCGGCCAAAGAAAAAAGAAGAAAGGAAAGAGGGAAAAAAAATAGGAGAGAGAAAAATTATTTCTTGAAAGTGTTCCAAGAACAAGAAACAAGTTTTTCTTGTTTCTTGTTTCTGTTTCAAATTTGTTCTCGGGAACAAAAAAATTAAATTTGGAACAAAAACGTAAACAAACACGTTTTTGTTCTCTTTTTGTTCCTCGTAACAAAAAAAAAAAGAAATTGTGTTTATGACTAGAAAAAAAGAACACAAACAACCCTTAAGGGCTGTGCTTATACCTGGTCAAATAAGAGATAATGTAGTGCATCAATAAAGAAGACATTAGACAGGGCGCTTTGTAACTTGGAATGAAGAGTACTATACCCAAATGTGATGGCTTTTGCACTACCGGCGATAAGTTCAAATCATAGCCCAATTATATTATCTCTAGACCAAAGGGAAAAGAAAAGCAAGAAAATGTTTAGATTTGAATCGTTTTGGCTAGAAGACCCTGAGTGCGTGGCGGTGATCAAGCGAGCTTGGCAAGAGAATAGAACAACAAAAATCAGTCTTGTACATAAAACAAAGCTAGTTGTTGCTGAATTAAACAAATGGAGTATGAGAAAATTTAAAAGTGCTCAAAAATTGATCTTCTCCCTCAAATGCAAGCTTATGGAGCTGAATAACAGAATGAATAGGGAGCAAAATAGAGAGGAGATCAACAATATTGTCAGGAAAATTGCAGATTTGTGGAAGCAAGAGGAAATGTATTGGTGCATGAGGTCAAGAATCAGCTAGTTGAAATAGGGGGACCAAAACACCAAGTATTTGCATGCAACAACAATCCAACAGAGACAACGAAATAAAATATCCATGCTGCAAATTGATGATCAAACTTGGTGGAGGGACCCCTAACCCTCAAACACCATATTCGAAGCTTCTACTAATCTTTATTTACTTCAGTGGGCAATAAGAACTACCAACCTATATTGAATCAATGTGAAGCAGTGGTCAATGAGGAGATGAATGAAGACCTGATTAAACCAATCACAAAAGAGGAAGTTAAAGCTGTTGTTTTTCAGCTAGGGGCTACAAAGGCGCCAAGACCGAATGGGCTAAATGATTTATTTTATCAAAATCATTGGCCTATAATTAATGACGATATCTTCAACATGGTGCAATATTTTTTCAACCAAGGTACGTTTGAACCAGAGCTCAATAAAATGCATATTACTCTCATCCCTAAAGTAGCAAATCCAGAAAACATTACCCAATTCATACCTATAGGCCTTTGCAATTTCAATTATAAGATCATTGCGAAGGTACTGACTAATAGGCTAAAATCTTGGCTGCCAAAAATAATTTCTATGGAGCAAACTGCTTTTATCAGTGATCGTCAAATCTAAGACAACATCTTTGTAGTCCAAGAGTCGGTTCACCAACTAAGAGTGAGAAGGAGAAAGCGTAAATTTTCAGCCATTTTCTATGTGATTATATGCTGAGGCTAGGATTCCATGAAAAATAGGTCAATTGGATAAAGCAATGCATCTCATCGGTATCTTTTAGCATTCTAGTTAATGGTGAGCCTTCAGCTGTCTTTAGGCCTACTAGAGGTATTCGGCAAGGAAGCCCTCTATCCCCTTACCTATTTATTGTCATGGCCAATGCCCTCTCAACCCTTATGAGTAAAGCTGTCCAAGATGGGAGTATAAAAGGGATTCACCTAAACCCAACATGCCTTACACTCTCGCATCTCCTCTTTGCTGATGATGCCATCTTTTTTTTAGATGGAACGATAAGAGAAGCTCGGAATTTAGCCAATGTATTGAACCAATACTATTATGTGTCAGGACAAGCTATCAACCTCAATAAATCAAGCATTTTCTTTGGGAGAGATTGCCCGCAGAATTTAAACAGAATGTAGTAGCTGAGTTGAGAGTTCATATCTTTGAAAACATAGGAAATATCTTGGAATCCCATTAGAGTGGGATCGCACAAAAAAGCAAATGTTTACATGGATTCTAGCTAAAGTTGAGAGGAAACTTGAAGGATGGAAAGAGAGGCTGATATCGAAGGCAGGAAAAGAAGTTCTCATTAAGACAGTTATCCAAGCCCTACCCCAATATGCTATGTCCATCTTTAAAATTCCAACTTCCATTTGCCGCACTATTGAGAAGCGAATAGCCTCCTTTTGGTGGAAACAGAATGTTGTTAGAAGAGGTATTTATTGGAAAAAAAAATGGGAAGATCTGAAAACTAGGAAGGATTGTGCAGGCCTAGGTTTTAAGGATTTAGTGGACTTCAACAAAGCAATGTTGGGGAAGTAGGCTTGAAGAATTGTTCAACAACTGAACGCCCTATGGTGTCAAGTTCTTAAAAGTATTTATTTTTCTCAAGGTGACTTATGAGCAGCAAAAAGGATCCTGGCCTTCGTGGGGATGGCAAAGTTTATTGGTGGTGAGAGATGCAATCAAACATACCACTTGATGAAAGGTTGGAGATGGACAAAGAATCCGCATTAGAGAAGATGTATGGCTTCCTTCCAGAAGACTTATTGGCCCAGCAAATCGAAATGAGCCAAGAATTGTGACATCCAGATTTTTCGGGTTCGGATTTCGATTAGATAAATTGGGCATTTCATCGACGCGACTACAGTGTTTTTCTCTGAGTTGGCCACTCACGAGATAACTAGACTGGCTAGGTAAGTTATTAGGGACTTTAAGGCAAATAGACTGAGAATTCGACCAACAAATGACTTCTCGATCGTGCTCATCTTTAGGGATCATTGCGGCACAGTATAAAATCGATTTAAAATCAGAGATAGGTCAGTTTGACTGAGATGAATGACCGATCATGGGTGACTCCACTAAATTGGAAAACTCTCGTCGACTGGCACTAATTTGATTTTATTGTCGTTTTGGTACCCTGTATCCGTATTTGAATCTTCAAGACTTTCACGACAATCTAGGGTCGCCAATGTGTCGAGTGAGTTCATCGTGGCTCGAAGAAAATCGACCACGGGTCATTTGCTAAAAAGTTCTGAAAACTACCCAGTAACCTAGGTCACACTAAAAACACGTCGGAGTGAAATTAAGCGTCAATCAAATCCGATTTCAGAAATTGAAGATTATGTAGTGTCACGAGCGATTTTAGGAATGTCGAATCAGTCTCAGAAGATTTTTTCAGAGATTCCGAGATTTTTACGGAAAATCGTTATGGATAATTCAGAAAATGAATAGAAATTCAGATTGGCCGATTTGAAAAGACTTTTGATATTTGGTGTAAGTGAATCGGTGAATGGAAGTTGTTTGGGCTTGTTCTGATTTCAAATTGGACCTCAACCGAATTTATTTGTTCAGAAAATCAGATTCCGAGAAAAATGAAATAAAAATCAGTTTTGAAGGAAATTCGTGAGATGGAGAAATCGATTCATCTTGGTCTTTATTGAGACTTCAAATTGTCCAATTGGTAAAGAATTGGACCCCAGGATGACCAATCGACGAAGTTGGTTGAAGTTGAGCATAGGGTGTTTATGTTTTGTTTAATATTCTCCTTGGATCCACGCACTCGTGCACGTACCCCTCTTCGGCCGACAACACCCATGCACATCTTTACTTTGAAAATTGCTTTGGTCTTCATTTCTTTAAATGTTGACCAATGGGACCCCCCTTCCTTCCTATCCATTTGCGGTCACATCTGCCCCTCTCTTTTACTATTTCTCCATGCTTCGCACGTTCCTCATTACTTCAGCCGACAATCTCTCTCTCTCGCACGAAACCCCCCTGCAGTCTTCAATTTCTTCTTTTCCTTAGAGCGGTCTTCTCTTTTATCTTTTCTTCACTTGCTTCCCACGCCAGGGCAGCTGAACCCTACTCCCTCACGTCTTCTGCTTTCTTTAATTTGCTTGGACGGAAGCAAACCCGCAGAAGTAGCCCCACGATTCCTCTTCTTCTCTGCCATGCCGCACTCACGCATGCCTCATCCCCACCGAGAATTTTCTTCATTCGGTCAGCAAATCAGCAACTTCTTCTCATGGTTAACTCCAGCAGCGACGAAAAGGATTCCTTCGAGAGACCTCATGTCCCGCAAGCCCCACAGCTGCAACTCAGCCTGGTTGCTAGTCGTTCCATCACTGTGGACCGAATCCAGTCAAACCGTGTCCATTCAGCCACTGATTTCATCCCTGCAGAACCGATTCAGCAAGGTCAGAAGCTCGGGAGCAGAATACCCAACTCGAACAGCAAGCTTGTAGGCCGATTTCGGCCCCGGTTTGGCCCCGCTTGGCAGTCCTGCTTTGAGGTTTATCGGCACTCGTCGCGTGCTAGTCAATTTGATCCGAGCGGATCTTTAATCAAGTGAGTTTTACTCACTAATGCCTTCTTAGTTTGCTAATTATACTTAAAGGTTGATTAGTGTGAATTAAGTGTAATTAGGTTGTTAGATTAGAATTGATTAGTGATTATTAGTTAATTACTTTGCATATTAGTTGTGTGATTAGTGTAATTAGATAGAGAATTGCCTGTAGTATTTATTGGATGCCTCTTGGGATTTTTCCCGTCCCTTATCGGGTGTTAATTAAGCAAATCGGGCCTAGGTGGTATTTTTAGGAATTAAATATTAATTTTTAAAATTAATTATTTAATTATTTATTTCCCGGAAATTCAACTGGGATGGCCAGTGACCGGGATTTTATGCTGATGATCGTGGTGCAGTCCGTTTATTTAATTGAGCTTTATATTGTGCTAAATTGAATTTATTGTATTTATTTATTTAATGTTCGAAATTAATTATTTAATTATTTATTTTCCGGAAATTCAACCGGGATGGCCGGTGATCGAAATTTTGTGCTGATTGTCGTGGAGCAGTCCGTTTATTTATTTGAGCTTTAATTCGTGTCGAATTGATTTAATGGTGCATTTTTAAGTATGTTATTAAATAATGCAATTTTGGCCTTGTGATTGAGAATTGGTCGAGTAGCGGTTGTTAGTATCGAAAGTGAGTTGGTAAATCACCTTGAGGATGCACGTGGCCCAGTGAATTGGAATGTTACTCGGGAAAGACACGTGGCTCGGTGATTAGATATGTCACCTTGGCAAAAAGGTAGCCTTAGAGAATGCACGTGGCTCGGAGACTCGGTATGTCTTCCTAGAGAATGCACGTGGCTCGGTGACATAGTATGGCATCTTGAGAGGGTCGGGTGGGACCGTAAAGCCACTAGTTCTCGAGAGGGTCGGGTGAGACCGTAAAGCCACTAGTTCTCGAGAGGGTCGGGTGAGACCGTAAAGCCACTAGTTCTCGAGAGGGTCGGGTGAGACCGTAAAGCCACTAGTTCTGGAGAGGGTCGGGTGGGACCATAAAGCCACTAGTTCTTGAGAGGGTCGGGTGGGACCGTAAAGCCACTAGTTCTCGAGAGGGTCGGGTGGGACCGTAAAGCTACTAGTTCTTGAGAGGGTCGAGTGGGACCATAAAGCCACTAAATCTAAGGAATTGCTTGGTGTTGGATGAATGACCTATAAATGATTCTACTAGGTCAATTGATCGATGATTCGATCTGAGGGTGATTTGATGTGATTCATTGCCTTGATCTGATGTGTGAATTGAATGATTGAAGGGAGATGATCGTGAGTGGTCTTCCTGATGTGAAATCGACTAAGTCGATTAGATCGATGCTTCGATTTGTGATGTGATTGCTTGTGTGCCTATTTGATCTGTACTAATATGCAGGTGGAATCTGAGGCTAAGGTAAGTCCTTTGACTCATGTTGTGCATAGGCAGCCCTAAGGTGTATTAGTTTACTAATCGGGTCTTAGGAGGTAGAACTTGCTGAGACGTGGTCTCAGTGGCTATTGAATAACCATTTCAGGACCTGGATGAGGAGCCTAAGGAGCATGAATCTGATGAGGAGATCCCTGTTGAGGAACCTGAAGAGGAGTACGTGGAGGAGGACCCCGAGTAGGACATCGAGTACGACCCGGATGAGGACTGAGATCCCGTCCTGTCTTGTCAGACCTTGTTTGCATGTAAAAAGATGAAATTGTGAATTTTCAGTAAGAAAAATATATGGCCTACTTTTCCTCCTATGTGACTTAACAAAAACCCTATGGTCAGTCCCTGATTTTCAAGCTGACATGTCTCCAGCAAGTATCTCTTGAATCGACAAATGGATCTTCAAGAATCTTACCTCAAGAGCAGGACCTGAACTGAAAGCCCTCTTCGCAAGCCTACTGTGGCAGACCTGGAAGACCCGCAACTTAGCGATTTACCAAGGATCTTTGCCTAATCCAACAACCACTCAAGAAGAAGCCCGAACTGCTGCTGCTTTGTACAAGAAATGGTGCACAGGGGGGATGAACGACAGCAGAGGATCAACACAAAGCCTTAATAACACGCTGAGATGGAACCCACCTGGTATAAACGAGCTGAAGCTAAACGCTAACAGCTCCTGATACACCTCAACGACGATGGGATCGGTGGCTAGCGTGTGCAGGAACGTTGCCGGTCTTCTCGTCGCGGGCTTCACCAAGAGGATTCACACGCCGTCCGTTTGGGTAGTCGAAACCCTAGCTATTAGAAAAGCTCTGTTATGGGTCAAACAGAACAGAAACACACGAAGTAATCTCCAGCAGGAAGTCACAACCAGAACTGATCTACAGGTGACCTTACTTCATATCACTTACCCCTCGTGCGCTACTTATCAAATTGATTGCAAAAGTTTACTGGCCCAACTAAATGGAACTTCAATAATCTATGAGCCTCGGGAAACAAATAAAGTCGTGGATTGGATTGCTAAGGGCGCGCATGATAAAGTTTCTATTTCTCTATTTCTTTGTTTCTATGTTCCCCAGAACAAGTTTGGGATAGAAATTCATTTGGTAATGCAATTTGATTTTTCTATTTCTAGAACAGATTTATATTCCATAAATAGATTTGAAGAAGAAATCATAAGCTAAAATCTTTAACTTCTCAATTTCTAGCCAGAAATTAATTTCTATTCCAGAAATTTTTTCATGCAAACCCTTAGCCCACCAAGCAAATTACCTTCCTAGTAATTGGTTCTCACATCCTCCTCAGCCTTTAACTTTAATCTTATGTTTAGATTTTCCAACTAATGATGCCCCTTTAGTGGGATAGTACTGAAATTACGATATTTCAACCAAGAAAAAAAAAAGGTGTTTAAGCCCTGACTACGCCCGGCCAGTTCATCCAGTTAAACTAGGAACTGGCCCTCAGTCCGGTCTGGTCATTCATTGTCACTTGGGTTGGTCAAAACCCAGAACAAACTGGTATGGCCAACGGTTCAATCATTGGATTGGCAAACCGGACCACGATTTGTACTGAATTGGACCAATCTAGCACATGAATTGGCAAGATGAATTGCCATGTTCAACTATCATGTCAGGTTCTAAGTCCATCACCATCTAACTCACTGCAGGCTAGACCTATCAGAATGGGCCATTAACCCATTTTTTTAAACGTACGGGTATTAAATGAGTCATAAATGAATTGGTTATATTGAGTAAATGAGTTTAAACATAATGTGAGTGTTAAATGGGTCATAAACGGATTTACAACTTATTTAGACCCAACCCATTTCTATAACTCTCTATTCATTCTTTCTCACCCTCATTCAATCTCACGTCCACTCACTTCACATTCTTATCTCAATTTGAGCTTAAAATTTTGTAGATTGAGTTAAATATGAAAGTTTTTAACAATATGTGTCAGGTTGGGTACGGGCCAAGTATGAGTCACTAGATTCATATTATGTAAAAAATGGGTAAATTAGGATTTTTTGGACAAAAGAAAGGCGCCAACTTGATGAATGAAGCAAATATATAAATGTGCACATTTTGACAGAAAAATATAGTGATGGGGCAAATGCCGCTTGGGTAAAATTCGGTGCCTTTCTATGCGATATTTGCAAATTTGGGCCAAAATTATCTTTTGAGTGAAAATTGGTGTCGTTCCATGCAAAAGTTAGGACCAAAGGTTGGCTTGGAGACTAAAAGTGGTAAATTTTTGCATAAAAATCAATATATATATATATATATATATATATATATATAAATTGGGAAGTAGTTGATACAATTATGATGTTAGAAAAATTATATGTGGGTTGTTTCCAATGAAATTATTTGGAGCAAGAATTGATATTGAGAAGTTTAGTGAGAGGAACAACTTTTGGCTGTGGTGCATTAAGACATGTGCCATATTCATAATGCAGGGTTTGGCGAAAGCATTGAATGGGAAAAATAAATTGTCAGAAACATGAAAGAGGCCGATAAGGTAGATAACGAAACTTATCCAAATGACTTTAACCATTTTCGTACAAGTTTGTCCGCCATAATACCATTTAAGTGTTTAAGACGTCCTTTGCAATGGATTATTTATTTTTGGTACAAACACATAAGACAAGGACTGATAGCAATATCTTGGCTCCCGCTCAATGCTCAGCAATCCTCGCCATGATTCCGTGGGCTTTGTACATGGCTTCCAATGGCAACGGCTTAGGCATATTCATTCCTTCTTCACTTGTTCTTTTCCATTCAAAACACTGGATCAACGATCCCAAAGCCACATTGATCATCCGTTGGGCCAGGTTTGCACCAGGACAGGCTTGCCTCCCAAGTCCAAATGACAATAGCTTGCATTGTCCATTATCTTCATTTTCAAATCTTTCAGGTCTGAAACTTTTCGGATCATCCCACAACTTCGGATCCCTGTGAATGCTCCATATATTGATGAATACTATGGTTTGACTAGGTACATCATAACCGCCTATAACACAATCCTCTGATGACACGTGTGGAACTAGAAGTGGTGCCCGCGGTTTCAAACGTAGAGTTTCTAATACAATGTTTTGGAGAAAAGGAAGTTTTGCAATGTCTGTCTCATCTATCAAGCGTTCTTGACCAATCACATTATCCAACTCCTCAATAGCTCTTTTTAAGGAATGCGAATGACTATGTAAAAGGGACATTGCCCTTGCCATTGTCGAAGCAGAAGTATCAATGCCTGCTATACGCATGACCTATAGAAGGATATAGAGCAAAAACAAATTGTCATTACATTGTTGAAATGGAAGAAATGATAAAAGAGTAATAATTTAAACATTAATATCAGAGAAATCTTACTGCAATCCATAAGTTATTAGATCAGGTATTATAAATTACTTCAAAATTAACAATTGTTTACAATTTAATATGTATATCCGCATAAATGTGTGAGTAATAGGCCAGAACTTTTGTTTACTTCAAGAAGGAAATCCAGTTTCCTGTACGATGAGATTATTGCGTCCAAGGAACTTGAGAGAATTCAATTTTACTCATTAGCTCATAACCATTTTCCTCTAATTTCATAAATATACTGACATTCATTTTGAGTGAGGCAATTGATAGAGAGACTTTTTATATTGCTATCTTGAATAGTTAACAGAAAACAAATATATCTAAGATTTCAATCTCAATCTTTTCCTGGAAAAATTTCAGTTAAACCTATCAATTACTTGAGACGAATCATAATTTTATACTGAACTTAATGACAAAGATGATTGACAACATAAGAGATCTCTGAAATCTTTCAAATTTAGGAAAACTTGTTTTCCTACTTTTAACTATTTGAGATTGCAATATATAGATCTATTGATATATCTAGACAATGTTATGTGTTGGTTTTTACTCACGCTTCTTGCTCTTTTCTAATTTGAGAGCAGGGAAACCTACACTTTCGCAAAACCTAAAACATTCGTCCATTGATATCTCTTCGATGATAATTACATAAAGAACGAGTTAATTGATCACAACAAGAATTTACATCTTTTTAAACAGATGTTTAATGTCAGAATCAACTTGCAATATTCATTCTCAAGAAAACTATCACTGTCAATGAATGTACTCACGAGTTTCTAAGGTGTTCAATGTTAGGACATGAACACCCTAAGAGAGAACAGATTCAGCAATCTAGATACTAAATTGTCAAACTACTATGATGCACAATCAAATACCTTTTTACATATTTGTTTTGCTCTCTAAGGGTTGGTAATATTAAAATGTTGCATATTAAATGGAGTAGCCTTACAAAATCGTCCATGAGGATGTGATGCAATAGATATAGGATTTTTTTGGATAATTCTCCGCTTGATTTACTATAGGACCATAATTAATTTCGTATTTTGTAAGACAATGGATGATCCAGTTTATATGTATGCAGTATTCCATGATGAGGATGAGATGCGAAAGATCGTCCAATTTGTACGTACCAATACTAGCCCTTTGATGATTTCATCAGTGTAAAACTCGGGCTGCTTCTCTTGCAACAAAAGCAAATGATCCAGCACGGCCTCCCTACACTCTCCACCACATCTTTTTCTGCGACTATTTCTCTGTTCTTCAATCAGATTCTGTAACAACTCGTCCGATCTTTTGCGCAACCAAGTCACCCTCTTCTCATATTCCTAAAGAACAACCTCAAGATACTCAAGTAATCCCCTGGATACGCACTAACAGCATATTCCACAATTTCAGACATGATCTCGCGAAACACCTTCGCCTCCTCGGCATCGGTCACATCTTCCCCATAATACCTCTTCCCAGTCAACATCCTCATAACGATGTTGAATGTCATCTCCCAGAAGATCGGTTTTAGTTCCACCTTAGTGAAGTCGTCCCCAGATGCTGAGGCTCTTTTGTTTAGATTAAGCAGGAGTCGCTTGATTTCATCCCTCCGAATGGGCAGAAAGGAGTTGAGACGGGCCGAGGAAAAGATCTCAAGAGTATAAACACGGCGAAGACTACGCCATTGTTCGCCGTATGAGGCAACGACGACAATCGTGTTGTCATACCCAATGTGCCTGCCGGCGACAGTAGAGGGGCGGTTGGCAAGCGTGATGTCGTTCTTAGTATAGCATTCTTCGGCTGCCTCAGCTGATGAGACGACAACCACTCGGCGGTAGCCGAAGCAGAGAGAGAAGACGGGGCCGTAAGATTGGGAGAGGGAGTGGAGGGTTCGGTGGAGGGGGTGTTTCAGGAGGTGGAGGTGGCCCAGGATGGGGATGGAAGGCGGGCTGGGCGGAAGGTTTTTCGGTTGCTTGAACCATGAAGAGAAGAGCTTGAGAGTGAGGAGTAGGAGGAAAGCCAGAGGAAGGGTAGAGTAGAGCGATGAAGTCTCCATGGTTGGGACAAACTTGGTATTGGCGAAAGGCTACCGTGTCCACGCTTCTTATATAGAAAATAGTTACATGTTCCTTGCCGGTGAATCAAATATATATGTAATCTCAAACATGGAAAGAGAAAGCTCATCAATCGTCATCAACCACGAAGAGCATCTTTAGCCTCTCAATTGCTCGCCTAAAGCTCCTCAAGCACTTGTCCATCGTGCCCGCTACCACCAAAGCACGGAATGAGCTTACTTAACTTCGGGAAAAAGTCAGGACGTACTTCACCAGGGCACCCACGATGGGCGACGGTGGTTCTAGGCAGAGCTCGCCCAATTCCGACGAGCCAAGCCTTGCCAACTTTGGGAGAGGCTCCACCTCACTAGATCTGGCAAAGGTCGAGCTCGCCTCAACACCAATGATGCTTAGTCTTGCTAACATTGAGGTTAGCAAAGCTCGCCTTAGGCCGGTGAGGCATCGGCCTTGCTCGATCGACAAACTTTGGCCTCCCCAGTGCAATTGGGTGAGGGCTGCAATCCTAGCCTTCTTGGCAAGGGTCGGGTGCGGGACTTTGTAAGGAAAAAAGGGTAAACGGAAGAAAAATCAAAAGAATTATTTAAAAAATCAAAAATTAACAAACTAAAAATGATATTAAAAAATAAAAATAAACCGTTCAAAGAGAATGATATATCCTTACGGAATTTTTCATGTTCCCGTGCATGGAATGGGACCCGCTCTATTAACAACCCATCATTAATCCATTGACACGCCTCTACTTTGGTGTCCCTATATTATAAATATAAAAATAAATTATGACAATAAGATCGCAAAGTTAAAAAAGAAGACCAAAGAGGAGAGGCTTCGCATTCTTTCTTTAGTTCCAGTCAAAGGTACTCTCATGATGGACATCTATCCTGCAATTGACCTTCCTACCAGATGTGGTATGCACACTAGCGTCATCCTTCGCCATCTTTTTATTTTGCTTTGACAAGCTCTTGATTCTTTTTGTTTAGATTAAATAGCTAATGCTTAGAACATCATTGCTGAACTTGCCGGCCTCCCTCCCATCTAGAGCGAGCCACCTTAATTTAAGGTCCTAGGACGCAAACGCCTCACACCCCTTGTTGACTGGCCTACATTTTTCTTGCGGTCAACCAGGGAATATAGAAGACAGCAGGAAGCCCCACCTCCCGAGAGTTTTTCCCCCCTCTTTCTTCTTTGAGCCTTTTAAGGACCCATTCAGGTCCAACCTTCCTATCATATGTAGTACGCACAATAGCATCATAAAGTCGGTGCCCTTCACCATCTTTCTATTTTTGTTTTGACTAGCTCCTTGTTATTTTTGTTTTAGATTGCATAGCTAACTGTATACTGTAAGCCTAAATTTAACACAAATGAAAGAAAAAAAAAAGAAAAATGATCTAAAATGTTAAAAATCTATTGTGCAAATTGCAATTCAATTTTAAACTTTTTTAATTTGGTCGATTCAGTCCTAAATTTTTTGACGATTTTTCAATGTAATCAATCCTTTTAATTTAAATTTGAAATCACTAACGTGGTAGAGCAATGACCGGCATCTATCATATACAGCACTATCGGTAGCTGGCAGTTAAATGTACAACTCCATTCGAAACATTGTTATGAGAAATTTGTAATATTTTATTTTCTCCTCTTTTTTTATGACCCAGAAACCATCGTACAACTAGCAACTGGCGGCATAATCTAGGGCAACTGAGTCACCTCCACAAATCTAGTCACGTGTGAGTCGTGCAATAGGAACGCGGGGTTTCGAACCCCACTCCTCTTGATGAGGGAGCAGGGCTCTAACCAACGCGGCCACCAAGGGCACTAACCAACGCGGCCACCACGGGCAGTGGTATTTTTTCTCCTTTCTTTTCTTTTCTTTGTCTTTTTTGTTTTTTTTTTGGTTAACTAAAAATGGTCTGCTTCTCCACGCTTCTCTTGTAGAACTCGACTAGCAACCGCTCCACGACCAGCGATCTCACCACATAGGCCCGGTTGTTGAAGAGGTGGACCCTAAACTTCTATTGGAAGGTGTCAAGGAGCTTACAAATCCAGGTGATGGAAAGCGTGTCGTCAGCAGTGATGGTGGAGAGATCAAGGAAGCGACCCGCGATTTTCCTTTACAAGGCCTCGAGCTCGAGCTCCCGGGTGGTGGCCTCACGATGTTTGGGCTCCATGGAGTGGGCAGCAACAGCTAGTCATTGCGGAGGCTGAAAATGGAATGGCCAATGTGGGAGCCCTCGTAATTTAATGCGCACATCCTCTCACATGAAGTTTTCGCAAACTACATTAAATCAAAATGAATTAAATCAAGCTTAGATCATGATTCCCCGAAGAATAAAAAGCGATTTCATAGAGAATTGAGCCGATGTAATCAGGTAATTTCATCCAAAATTAGGGCTAAAAACATACTTCAGAGAGAGACCCAAACCCCCTTTTGCCGGCCAAAGGCGAGGGCTATGGCCTTCAGCAATGAAGTTGGAAGGAGGTGAAGACACAACAATCATTAAATTACGAGGGTCTCACTTAGGGCCCACACTTTTCAATTATTGAAATCAAGTGAACTCACATATTCCAAATGCGCACTTAAATGTTCATACCAGAACTACTGCGTTGTGCCATCAATAGAAACGTTGTCATTCACGCCCTTAGCCGGCGGGGAAATATAAGATTATTACATGAATTTAAATTAGTTTGAAATATTTTAATTGTGGTGTTTTTGTCAATTTTTCATTGTGGCAGTTCAGCTGAGCTAGGTAAACTCATTCCATGCTCTTTATAGTCCTAGACATTCAAGTGAAAATGCAAATTAATTTTGACGCGCGAACCCCTGGAGTGCCATAAGTTGGCACAAAGGAACACCTAAGTGTCAAAAGTTACGAAAATGACACTTAAGTGCCAAAATTAGAGCAAAATAGATCACTTAAGTGACATCGGCAAGAAAATCCAGCCAAATTACATATGTGGCATTTTCTGGCGACTTCTTTTACTAAGGTGGCAAACGTGTAAAAAAAAAAAAACACACGTGAACTACAAAAACGACCTCGTCCATCCACACTGACTGAGCTGACCTAAATGACATCATTTTTCCTTGGTGTTAAACAACGTCATTTAAGTTATTTTGGCTTAAGCAGACCTGGCCATCGCCATTCCTCCCTATCCGCGTTCACACTAGATCTCTGGCCTTTCTCTCCATCGTCGTTCATGCCCAGAGGTGGTCATCGATCGCCGTCATCAGTCGCAGTTGTTGGTCGTTGTCACCGCTCACCATCGTCGCTTCTCCAGGTTCAGCCCCTTCTCCCCCCTCCCCTATGATGAAATTAGGTCTCAATTCTTTTATTAGGGCTCCGATGGAAAATTTGGGGCTCGGTGGGGAAATGAGCTGATTCGACCTTTGGGCAATGAGGTGGGTGTGTTGTGCTCGAGCTGTGCGTGTTGGCTTGCGTAAATTCTGTTGAAATGCATGTGCTTTGTTTGCTACTCCCTTGTGTGGAGATGCTCACCTCGATTGATGATTCCTACAATTGATGCTCAAGTGAAACGAAATATTGAATCAAGTGTTACTGGGAACTAGTGTGTTTGAGTGAAACGAAATATTGAATCAGGTGGGATATGATAAATAAATTAAGGTGGAAGGTGTGAAATAATGGTCATCAAGTGCTCTGCAAAGAGCACGCAACTTTGCTATCAATCTGTTTTTGTTCCCTTGATTATGATCTTTTGTTTCTTTTACTCTTCTTTCATGATTGTTGTTTCTAATCAAATAGTCAACATATATGCAAGGAACATTGAGGAGTGCAAAAAAAAAAAATTGATACTTTATATAAGTTCGTTTACCTGCAAGGGACCAATTTGAAACCACATGTAAGTACCTCCTTTTAAAATTTATAAACTATTATCTCTTTTCACATGTGGTATCAGTCTACTGTGCAATGGATAAATCTAGGGCTTGGATTTTCCTCTAAATTTCTCTTGGTTTGTGTAATGACCTTTTGAAACAATATATTAATGGGTAGACATCATAGAGTAGGGTATGATTTCTCCTGGCTAGATGAGAAACAGAATTTTCACCCTATATTTTTACATCGAGCTTGCCTTAATTTTTTGTATGTGTTTTCACAGGAAAAATAGATTTGATTAAGTTGATGTACATTATCACATCGCAGGTTTAGTTCAGCAAAAGATAGTAGACAAAATTGCTTGGGCTGTGCTTGTTGTGGAGATCTCTGTTTTTGGTTAATATTTTAAGGGAAGGGAATGGAAGGCAAATAATTAAAGTGGCAACCTCTTTTTTAGCTGTCATGTAGGGGCATATTGTTAGTGTAGAGACCTCTATTTTTGTTAATATTTTAAGGGAATGGAAGGTAAATAATTAAAGTATCGACCTCTTTTTTTGGCTGGGCATATTGTCAGTGTGGGGACCTCTGTTTAATAAAGTCCATGAGAGTGGGGGGACTCCCATGTGCAATTGTCTATTGTTCTTTGTGGATGTGGTCCCAAAAACTAATTATTTTTTTTATTGTTCTTGGTGCAGAAATGGCTTATGACAAGGATTATGTTGCTGTCATAGTTTGCTATGGTGAAAAATTTGTACTTGAGGAAGATGAGTGGGAGTATGAGGATGGAAATGAGGGCATCATCTTTGTCGAGATAAAGAATGTATCTTATATAGGATTTGTTAGGGATATAGTGACTTATTTGCCTTATAAAGTTCAGAAGTTGTTGTATTGTATTCCTGGGAAAGGCTTAAGAAATGGTTTGAGAAACTTAGAAGATGATAATGGTTTTAAGGATGTTCTATACCATTATCTTCATGGTGAAGAGGTAAAAATATATGTTGAGTACAATAGTGAAAGTGAGGACAAAGATGATGATTGAGAGAGCGCCCTAGTAGGGACAAAAATGATATGGTATTCAAGGTAGTACTAACATTAGGGTCGAAGGAGCGCAGGATAGACATGATGGAGAGGAGAGGAGCGTAAATGCAATTCACCAAAGTGATGATGACATAAACGATGTCACAATCACTAGATTAGATTGGGAAGTAACTGAATTAAAGCTGAGTCAGCTCTCCGGCGAGCCACCTTGGTGAGAAATATTAATATTTAATTGTCACATATGATTTCCAGTTGATTTTGCCAGAGGTAGCACTTAGGTGTCACACTTTTCTTAAAATGTGGCACTTAAGTGTCACTTTCGTAACTTTTGGCACTTAAGTATCCTTTTGTGCCAACTTTTGGCACTTGAAGCAATCTTTTGCCATTAATTTTTCAAGTTGAAGTCTAGCCTGAAATTTTCAATGTGGCAATTAAGTCAACCTATACGTCATGATTCGCAATGTGACGTGGCAAAATGCCATCTTCTTCCTTTGACTTTTCTTTTCTTTTCTTTGCTCTTTCCTTTCCTTCTTTTTTCATCGAGAGAGGTCATTTTACTGTTGATCATTTTTAGCCTCTCAATTGCTCGCCTAAAGCTCCTTAGGCACTCGCCCATTGTGCCCACTAACACTAGAGCATAGAATGAGCTTACTTAACTTCGGGAAAAAGTCAGGGCTTACTTCACCAAGGCACCCACGATGGGCGACGGTGGTTCTAGGCAGAGCTCGCCCAATTCCGATGAGCCAAGCCTCGCCGACTTTGGGGAAGGCTCCACCTCACTAGATCTGACAAAGTTGAGCTCGCCTCAACACCGATGATGCTTAGTCTTGCTAACGTGGAGGCTAGCAAAGCTCGCCTTAGGCCGGTGAGGCATCGGCCTTGCTCGATTGACGAGCTCCCTAGTGCAATTGGGTGAGGGCTGCAAACCTAGCCTTCTCAGCAAGGGTTGAGCGCGGGACTTCATAAGGAAAAATGGTAAAAGAAAGAAAAAAAATCAAAAATTATTTTAAAAATTAAAATTAAAATAATAAAATTGACAAAAAAAAATTGTTCAAAGAGAATGATATATCCTTAATGGGTTGACTCAACTAATAACCTTTATAAGTTAAATGGGTTGTCAAAGGTTTAAAGACAAACCCATTTATCAAGCATATTTATAGAATCTTTCTCCACTGATTCATTTGAGTCCATCATGTTTTTTTTGGACTCGATAACCCACAAAAATAAAAACGCTCACCTTCTCCTTTGTTTCAGTGAGAGGATTTTAGCCACTACTAAAAGTCCTACCTTCCATTTCCAATTTTCGACGGTGAAATTTGGGGTAAATCAAAACTAGGGTTCGAGATTAGGGTTTGAGCGCTTCAATGAAAATTTTGGCCGATTTAGGATTTTAGGTTTGGGGTAATTAGGGAGAGGACACTATTTTGGCCGATTTAGGGTTTTAATTTGGCCAATTATGAAAACGATGTCGTTTTGGGTGAGTTAGAGCTAAATTAGCTCTCCGACAAGGGACATAGGTGAGTAATATTATTAAAAAATTGTCATGTTGGATTTCCGGCAATGCTCGCCAAACTTGACACTCAAGTGTCCCTTTAAAAAAAATGTGGCACTTAAAATGTACTTTTTGTAACTTTTAACACTTAGGTGTCCCTCCATGCTAAGTTTTGGCACATGTGCTATACATTTGTCAATTATTGACCCAAAATTGCTCAAATTCTTTAGCAAGTGGACAAATCGTGTAGTTGGTTAAATTTAGTATGGAATGTTTTAGTTGTGGTAGTTCAGTCAATTTTTCAACGCGATAGTTTAGATGGATAGATAAGCTCATTATATGCTTCTTGTAGTACTAAATAGTTTAGCCGGATAGTCAAGCTCATTATATGTTCCTTGTAGTACTAAACCTTCAAGTGAAAATACAAATGATTTTTTCAGATCAAGTCAAACCTGATATTTTCAATGTGATAATTCAGTTATGTCCAATCATCTCATATGTTACGATTAGCCATATGATATGACAAAATGTTGTCTTCTTCCTTTGATTTTTCTCCTTTTTATTTAATTTTCTATTTTATTTCTTTGTTCTTTTCTTTCCTTCTTTTTTCATCGGGAGAGGTTCTCTTACTATTCACCATCTTTAGCCTCTCAACAGCTTGGCCAAAGCTCCTCTGATTCTCGTCCATCGCTACCCGCTGCCGCCAGAGCACGGAATGAGCTTAGCTTCGGGAAAAAAGTCACGGCTTACTTCACTGGACCACACAGAATGAACGACGGTGATTCCAAGCAAAGCTAGGGTTCGTTTTGCTGACCAATGCCGCGTACGCTATATTGACACAAAAGTAGAGAGCAGTCGCCACGTTGATAGTCGCGGGCGTGCGGCATGATTTCATGACCCTAGCCTCAATGCATGAACACCCCTTGCACAGGTATCCAAAATTTCAACTTTTGAAAATTTCTTGGTTTAACGTGCGCCAACACGGAAATATGGGGGAAAGTGAAAAAAAAAATTTCATGAAAATAAGAGTTAGTTGAAGCCACCATCGATCTATACGGAATTTGTCATGTTCCCGTGCATGGATGGGACCTGCTCTAAACAACCCATGATTATTCCATTGGCACGCCTCTGCGTCAGGTGTCCCTATATTATAAATATAAAAATAAATTATGACACTAAGAACGCAAAGTTAAAAAAGAAGACCAAAAAGGAGAGGCTTGGCATTCTTTCTTTAGTTCCAGTCAAGGGTACTCTCATACTGGACATCTACCGTGCAGTTGACCTTCCTACCAGATGTGGTATGCACACTAGCGTCATCCTTCGCCATCTTTTTATTTTGCTTGACAAGCTCTTGATTCTTTTTGTTTAGATTAAATAGCTAACTCTATACTCCGGGTCTGCTTAGAAAATTAATGGTGAACTTGCCGACCTCCCTCCCTTCTATGGTGGCGAGCCACCTTATTTTAAGGTCCTAGGACGCAAACACCTCGCACCCCTTGTTGACTGGCCTACGTTTTTCTGGCCAGTCAATCAGGGAATATAGAAGACAGCAGGGAGCCCACCACTCGAGAGTTCTTCCCCTATTTCTTTTTTGAGCCTTTGAAGCGTCTATTCAAGTCCAACCTTCCTACAATATGCAGTATGCACAATAGCATCTCAAAATCGGTGCCCTTCACCATCTTTTTATTTTTGTTTTGACTAGCTCCTTGTTATTTTTGTTTTAGATTGCATAGCTAACTCTATACTCTGAGCTTGAATTTAAGACAAATGAAAGAAAAAAAGAAAAATTATCTAAAATGTTAAAAAGCTATTGTGTAAATTGCAATTCAATTTTGAACATTTTAATTTGGTCAATACAGTCCTAAATTTTTGACAATTTTTCGATGTAATCAATCCTTTTAATTTAAATTTGAAATCACTAAAGTGGTAGATTAATCAACGGCGTCTATTATATACGGTACTATTGGTAGCTGGCAATTAAATGTACAACTCCACTCAAAACAACATCGTTATGAGAAATTTGTAATTTTTTATTTTCTTCTTTCTTTTCTTTTCTTTTCTTTTCAATTTTTTTTTTTTGGTTAACTACAAATGTTTTCCTTCTCCACGCTTCTCTTGTAGAACTCGACTAGCAACCGCTCCACAATCAGCGATCTCACCACATAGGCCCTATTGTTGAAGAGGTGGACCCTAAACTCCTCTTGGAAGGCGTCAAGGAGCTTATAAATCCAGGTGATGGAGAGCGTGTCAGTGGTGATGGTGGAGAGGTCAAGGAAGCGACCCACGATTTGCCTTTAGAAGGCCTCGAGCTTAAGCTCCTGGGTGGTGGCCTCACGATGGTGGGGCTCCATGGAGTGGGCAGCAACAGCCTAGTCATTGCGGAGACTGAAAATGGAACGGCCAATGTGGGAGCCCTGGTAATATAATGCGCACATCCTCTCACATGAAGTTTTCGCAAACTACATTAAATCAAAACGAATTAAATCGAGCTTACACCATGATTCCTCAGAGAATAAAAAGCGATTTCACAGAGAATTGAGCCGATGTAATCAAGTAATTTTATCAAAAATTAGGGCTAAAAACAGAGCTGAGAGAGAGAGACCTAGACCCCCTTCACCGGCCAAAGGTGAGGGCTATGGCCTTTGAAAATGAAGTGGGAGGAGGCGATGACACAACAACCATTAAATTACGAGGGTTTCACGTAAGGCCCACACTTTTCAATTATTGAAATAGAGTGAACTCACATATCCCGAATGCACACTTAAATGTTCATAATAGGGCAATGAACTGGAAGAAAGCGATGACACGACAACCATTAAATTACGAGGGTCTCACGTAAGGCCCATACTTTTCAATTATTGAAATAGAGTGAACTCACGTATCCCAAATGCGCACTTAAATGTTCATAACAGAGCTAGCGCATTGCGCCACCAATACAGCAATGGCAGTGGTGGAGTGACAAGGGGACAATAGTCGTGTTCGAGTGGCAGAGCCAGTGGTAATGGCTGCCTTGCAACTTCAAGAGCGGGGAGAGAGGGAAGGAGGAGAGGAAGTCGGCGAGGAGGTCGTGGAGGGGGTGGGAATCCTGCTTCAGCAGCTTCAGGAGCTCGTACGAACTCCTCCCCCTTCGCTATCCCTATCATCTCTTCTCCTTCTTCTTCTTCAATTGCGAGGTGGTCGAAGAGGGAGATTTAGGTGGGGATAGATCTGTTGATGTTTGTTCATGCAGGAGAAGGGAGTGGACTGGCGACACTTGAGGCGACCCGAGTCTTTTCTCTTCAGGGGGGTATGGGGTGGGGGTGGGGGTGGGGGTGGGGGTGGGGGTGGGGGGAGCGATGGCCTTGTTGTTGATGCGGAGTTCGATTCGCCGAAGCAGAGGCTGGCCCAAGAAGGCTCTCTCTCTCTCTCTCTCTCTCTCTCTCTCTCTCTCTCTCTCTCTCTCTCTCTCTCTCTCTCTCTCTCTCTCTCTCTCTCTCTCTCTCTCTCTCTTCCACCAGTAAGATCGGTTTGCGGGCCCATCTGAGATGCTGAGGGCACGTTTAGTTTTGCTTTCTCGAGGTGCTTTCGGCCTCTAATATCTGTTTGGAGAGTATTGGGTGTGTTTAGGAGAAGCTTTCGAGCATCAAAGTCCCTTAGGCCAACTTTACCCAAAAAAAAAAAGTCCCTCAGGCCAAAATAAGAGTATTTGGGAAAAACTTTGGAAGTCCCTTAATGGCAAAGCTGGCATTTGTAAGGTTGAAAGCCCAAGGCAAGTCCTCACCTGCCTTAGGCTTTCAGCTTTCTCGGCATGCCCACGCAATACTGTTCATTCCTTTTCTTTTCTTTTTCGGGAAATTGTCCTCATGAATATTTTGTTTTTCCATTTTTTGCCCTTGTATGAGACACTATTCATCTTCTCCAAGCTGGTTTGGTTCTACCTGACTGTGAGGGGCCGGTGACTGCTAGAAAAACACCAACGTGGTCTCGACAACTTAGGCAATCGTCGTCGGAGAGTTGGGCGACCTCCATGAGTCACGGCGTTGCATGACCCTTCGTGAGTCGTGGCGACTCAACGACCATGGCAAGTGGCCGCCGCGACTCGGGTCGCCCGACCCCCGGCGAGCCGCGGCGGCCTAGATCTGGGCCACAACAGCTCAGATTTGAGTGGTAGCAACCCACCTCCTCACCGATCTAAGAGTTGCACATTGATCCTATCCTATATAGAAGTGCATGCTCATAGCAAAAAGACGTGGGAGCTGCACATTAATCCTATCCTATGAAGAAGTGCATGCTCATAGCAAAAAGACGTAGGAGCTGCACATTGATCCTATCCTATGGAGAAGTGCATGCTCATAGTAAAATAGTCAAAGAGCTGCACATCAATTCCACCATATTTAGAAGTGCATGCTCATAGCCAAAAAGAAATCCAAAAGCTGCACTGATTGACATTTAGTTTTTTTTTTATTATTACAAATTGACATTAGTTACCTATCTACACTTTTAAGAGAATTTGTTTCATCATTTCGAAGTCAAAAAGCCATGCTTTATCTTACCCATGTTTCATCATTAGGTCAATTCTACAAACAAACATAATGAGCATTAGAATTACTTCATGCAAAAACAAGATAAGATAATTGATGAAATCATTTGATCACATTAAACACATGTCATACCTCATGCAAGGTGCCGCCTACGCATGATGACGTTTTTCTCTTTATCTTCTCCGCAGCGCCCTTGATCTGAGTATTTGATACACCTTTTGGCCTTTTTGAAGGGGATCAAATACTCGAATTCCATGATTTTCTACATATTCAAATTCATCACATTCCCCAAAAAAATCAACATGATCTTTACCTATTAGAGATTGTGTTTTGGTTGTGATTTGAGAACGAAGATGGAACAAGGCTGTAGTTGCAAACTCCTTTATTATATCATGATTGGCACTATCATTCATAACACTGAAAGCTAACTACACCGACCTCTTCAAACGCAGTGTCTTTGATTTAACCACATTATGAGAGCTTTGTGCAACATTTTCACAATAAGTCCCCTGTTTTACAACTTTTGTCCACCTCTTCAAAATATATTGTGATGGAATGCTTGTACCATTTGCAACATTTGTCAAGATGCATAGAGCATGCCTCACAACCATCCTTGAATTTCAAATAACTTACAACTACAAGAAATGGTAGAATCACTTGAACTAAAATGCACAATATGCTTTCATTCACTACTTCTGATTCCCACGATATAAGTATGTAAAGGCCCATCAGTTTCTGATCGAAGAACATGTGCAGATAAAACATGTAAAAACTTAGCCTGAAAATTCATGTAAATGACATGAGTATATACTTATGCAGCATGTTGCAAAATTCCACTACCACAATATGTGGCTTTCCTCAAATACACTCAAAATCATCAACAATTTCAGTATTGCACATTTTTTTCAACTTGCTTCTCATAATGACTAACAAATTTAGATAAAGTCATCATCTTACACGCCATATCTTGAAATGCATTATTTGTGCTCTCACTTCTTTATGTAGATCTAATTTCTACAAAAAAAAAAAAAAAATTACGACCAAATGCAGGACACCATTTATGACGCAGGCGGTACAAATTATCCAACCACTTGTTCTCACCTAAATTGCACTCCTGACACATAGCTTTCAAGTGGTCTCCATTTCAATTTCAGATTCACAATAATATAGAAGCTTGTGCCAATATTTATCATGAAAACCTAGCTATCCAAGAAGATGTGCAATATGATGCATAGCATTTTTCCCAATATGCCATATACATAAACAATAATCAGAATTCGGGAAAATGGTTCTGATAGCATTTGCCATAGCATGATCTTGATCAGTGAAAATGATTTTGGGTGCTTGATTACCCATTGCCTCCAAAAAGGATTGAAATACCCAAACAAAAGAAGCAATAGTATCATCCATCATAAATGCACAACCAAACATAACATTTTTCTAGTGATGATTCAAGCTAACAAAAGGCGCACATATCATATTGTATTTATTTGTACGATAAGCAGTATCAAATACTACTACATCTCCAAAACTACCATAGTCCAACTTGGATATACCATTAAACCAAAAAACATTGGTTAGTCTCTAATCCTCATCCAATTGAAATATGTAAGAAAAATTGCTTCCATTTGATTGTAAGCAATTAAAATGGTTGATAAGCCATTGACAATCACCTGCATCAATCAAATTCCTTATTTTTTATTGTAAGAAATTTTGACAATCACGTAATGTAAAGCCAATGTTATTTGGCTCACTTGCTTCATCACAAAGATAAGAATATGCTTTTGTAGCCCTTATATCAGCCTAAGTCATAGAAGTCAAAATACCTTTTCTAGTGTCTTTAATGTGTCAATACGAGCGTATAAGGTGTTTTTGCTTATCCTCAATGAAAGGATAATTATGAATATCTTCAAACTTGGTAACTTCCCAGACTCCATTTTCAATTTTCAATTTAATGCAAGCCTAACATCCTATTCTCTTCACTGTCCTATAAATATTTCTTTGTTCATGAGGTGGGATTGGTGGAGAGTGTCCTTCACAATTACATACAAATATGCATCTTCGCAGTACTCCTTTAATAATGTTCTACTTTCGGTCCTTTTCACACTCCAAATCCCTTGCAAATTGCATATGCATTATATATATATATATATATATATATATATATATATATATTATAGGCTTCATTCTCATTAGCAAACATCATACCAATTCTGAATTCAAATTCTTCATTAACATTGTGTGCAATGATATTATCCTTTGAAGCCTTTACAATTTGAGAAAAATATTTAATCATTTAAAGAAGAAAAATGAAGTAAATACAAATTTAATTCTAAAACGAATAGTTCGACTTTTACTAGAAATAAATGTCAAACACGAGTTTTGGTGTCCATCAACATTGGGTTCTTCATAATTACAACCTCATAATCACTTGCAAAAACATTTTGGTCAACATATTATGGTAACATAAACAACAATTATCTATTAGCAAATAATAACTAAAATTGAAAGTGAAATAAAAATAAAAGCAACAATTATTAGTCCAGATTACTAACGGTAGGAGCACTATTCAACCTTACCAAGAACAGGGCAACATAGGAATTAGATTGTCAAAAAGGTTGGGTGCACTCCAAGAACAAAGGTAAACGCAAAAGCCTCAATGTTTTCTCATCTAAAACTTATGCATCAACAACAATAACAACTGCAATCATAAAGAATCGAGGCTTTTGCCTTTATCCTAAAATGGAGTACTAAAGCAATGAGCATGACGAAAACTCCTAACGCCAATGCAGTATTCTTAATCTTGTCTCTTCAAAACAACTACAAGAAATTACATAGAACCATTTGCAGATAAAAGTTGTTGATTACATGGAAGCTCATGTAAAGGCAACCAAAGTAAAACGAGATCCATTGATTCAAAATGCATCAGAATAGCCTATATCAACTAGAAATATATATATAAGGTGCTGGGCATGTTTGATTCAAAATTGTACCTTACAATGCTTGGAAGACCAATAATAAGTAGGGAATGCATTACATGGACAAAATAACACCAATTGCAGATCAACCAAGACAAACTAGGAGGGACAAGCTATCATATTCATATTCCAAAAGTGCTGAACAACATTCAATAATTGTTCAAAGAACATCTTGTAAGGCAATCGTTGCCTAGACTAAAGCATAGGCACTTATAAACAACATAATTGAGTAAAACAAGGCATTAGCCTCTTCTATGACATATGTGCAAAGTTAAGTGCACATTGATCTTCATGATCAAGAAGAGATGTGACCTTCACAAGAATCTCTTCCCTTTCTTGTTTCAACAGACTTTGAGCCTTTACCTATAACCGAACAATAACCATTTTTATCATAGTGTATATCTATGGAAGAGTAAGCATAAGGATAGTAGATGAGATAAGCACTGATACCATTTTCGGACTTAAATATCCATGCCTTGTCGATGTTGCAAATGTCAGTGAACTCTTTAAGTAATTGAGATTGGGAAGCTCAGTCTTCTTCAGTTGCGATGTACATCCCTAAGTGCGCCACCATGTGAGGGACAGCCTAAGAAACATCCACGCAAACAAGGTTATGAATTTTTTTAGTGCAAATGGAAGCAAAGAAAAGAAAATACATTAGAATATCGTAAAATCCAATATGCAATCCAAAACTATTGTCAAATTAGTACCAATAAAAAAAATAAAAAAAAAAGTGGCAATTCTCAACCTCAACTAGTAATGAGGAATGAGAAAACTCAGAACCCCAACATCTCCTGTGGCATTAAACAACTCTCGTTGCAAAAATCAGTGGATCCTACAACCAATATTGACGACATCCATTCATCATACTTCATGTCTAACTGACAATAAGCAAGTATTATTTCTTAGGTTACAATCGGACCACGAGATGCACAAGTCTGTCACCATAAGTGAGATAGACATGAGATTCCTCTCATAGCACAAAAAAGTAGGAAAGAGGCTACAACTTCACTCAACCAATCACCACAAATGAATCAACCAAGTCTCACTTAACCAACTTCTTAGTTGAGATTTCCCAAAACAAGTAAGTTCTCTTATACATAGTTCAGTAGAGTTTTGGCCAACAAATAGAACCAACATCAACCTCATTTGATAACTTCTCTTCCCACGCATACCGAAATTGAACTCACATCAACACACAGCCACCTGCCGAGCACAGAGTGAAGTGATCTTTCACCTCATGCTTAAAGGGTACTTTTTCGCACTTGCCTGAGCACAAAGTATATTCATGTCAAAGCAAAAAGATCGGTTCTTTCGACAAGGCAAGTTGTAAGGTTCCATTAAACCAAACCAAAAAAAAAAATGAAAAGAAAACACAAGCCGTGGCAACAGATGATGATCGAATGAATCCACTTTCGTGCTTCCTCACTACTTGTGCATTCGCTGGCAACTAAACAACCCAATAAGATGCAGAAACAACCCATTCAAGATTTCGACTGCACATTCCGAAACCAGCCAATGAGAGGGGAGGAAGAAGGAAACTCACCGATCGAGAGAAATGCACAGACGCGAGCAGAATGAGAGTGTCAAGTCAGAGAGAGAGTCAACGAAGTCCAACTAAAATTCAAAGAGAGAGGCAATGGAAATATGATTCTTGCTCATCCGATCCACAGCAAGCGGGAATCCTTCTCCAGCCCCATGCCTCTCCTTCTTCTCCATGCCATCACCTCGCCTAGGTCTGCCGAGATCTCCCTTGCGACCGAGCAACCCAACATCAAGGACAACGCTCGATTAGTGGCGGGGAACCTAGTGCTGCTTGGGAACGAGATTGAGGCCGCCTCACTCTTGCCAAAGGCCGATGGCTTCACGGCGGAGGCCGGCGGGAATCCTTCTCCAGCCAACGCCTCTCCTTCTTCTCCACGCCATCCAAGATCTCCCTTGCGATCGAGCGGGCCAGCATTAGGGACAACGTCGGGTTAGTGGCAAGGAGCCTAGTGCCACTCGGGAACGAGACCGAGGCCGCCTCCCTCCTATTGAAGGCCGATGGCTTCGCGGCGGAGGCCGATGGGACGGGAAGGACGAGTAGATGACGCAGATGGAGGATGCTAGAGGCAAATGAGGATTTTAGGGGAGGGAAACAAAGCTGGAGCCAGAGGCAAACACAAACCTTCTGCTCGATCTCTAAGGGAGCAGTCATAGGTGGAGGCAGTTGAGACCTGACTGCAACTGGTGAGGCTCCGACGTGCCAGAAACAGATGACTCACGAGGCTTTTGGGGGAGGAAGGTGGAGCCGGAGCCGGAGGCAGACGAAACCTTGTACCCAATCTCCACGGGAACAATCAGAGGTGGAGCGATTACAACTGGTGAGGCTTCAACATGCCAGAGACAGATGACCGACGAGGCTTTTTAAGGAGGCAGAGCTAGAGCCAAAGGCAAAAGCAAAAGCGGAGAAGGAAACGTAGGTCTCAATCGTTCTGTGTTTGTTCTCCTACGAGGAGAGAGAGAGAGAGAGAGAGAGAGAGAGAGAGAGAGAGAAATTGTAGAAAATTCAATTGAGGAGAGAGAATGGTCTTTTGGGTGAGAGCGTGCATGACCTGTCTTTTCTTCTGCCAACAAGCTGAGTCAAGCTGAGCGAGTCCTTTCATTTTCCAGCGGATCCCACATGACAAGTGTTGATATATGAGTGGTATGTGTGCACCACGTCGGTGGATAACGTGGCGCGCGCATACCACTAAATATTTTCTCTCTCTCTCTCCCCCCCCCCTTCTTGTTTCATGTCTCCTCTTCTTCTCTGTTGGCTCGGGGGTAACTTCTTCTCCTTCCTCTATGATTTCAAGCTCTAGAGATCTAAAATCTTGAAGAGCCACCAAGTGAGGAAGGCAAGAATCAACCGGGTAAGGAAGCACTAGGATACTAAGTTGGGATAATCTATGGTTGTTGAGCGAGG
>NW_027266514.1:0-81962 GCF_046630445.1 Rutidosis leptorrhynchoides | reverse complement strand
TCTGATGTGGGATATTGTGGGTAGTAATTGGTGTAGTATGGATCACTTTCTTCTTCTTCTTGAAAATACTCCTCTGATTGTTGTTCATGATATTGTGAGGAGTTATTCTCGATGATGCTTGTCTCTAGTCTATGAGCCTAGTTACTAACTCGTTGAAGGACTTGTGTTTTACTATCATAAAGGGATGTCGAATATCCCATAGCATGCCTTTAACACGGAGGTTTATGGCTTCATCTTTAGTGACAATATCACTACACATTAGTTTAAGGTCCCGCCATCTTCGAATGTACTCGAGGACATAATCATCATCTCTTTGAAAGGTAGTAACAAGTTCTTGTTTGGTGACATGTCGATTGATGCTATAGAAAATTGTAATAAATTCTCTCTCCAACTGCTCCCACGAATTGATAAATCCAGGTAGGAGTTTTGAATACCATTGAAATGTTCTTCCTTTAAGGGAGCGAACAAATTTGCTTGACTAACATATCAGCATGAGTTCCCACCCCATTGAATGTCTCGGTGAAGTGTGTAAGATGTTGTTGAGAATTATCACTTCCATCGAATTGGTTGAACTTGGGTGGATGATAATTGTCTGGGAAAGATATGGAATCTATCTTAGCCATATACGGTTTCCTGTATCCAATATTAGTTCGGATGTTTAAGTTTCTCTACTTTAAAAATTTGGACCATCCTATCCTCTAAATTATCCTTATTAGTTGGGATGCTAGCAGGTCTTCTATATGCCTCGATGGTATTAGAGTATGTCGACCGAAGAGTAGTTTGAGCAGACCTACTATTTAGAGTAGCACTAGCTAATAGAGCATTTAAATTGCTTTCATGAGGCAACATAGATGATATATTCTCTTTTGATGGTTCATCAACTCCTACTCCGAAGGAGCTTATCCTCTCATTAAATGATTTCTTAATTCTTTCCTCCATAGATCTCATCAATTATTCTATAGTAGCCTTCAAATTTCTTTATATGGTACAAAAGTTTTCATCATAAGAAATTTTTGTCATCATGTCATGCACTACTTGAAGCGTATCGTGAAGGTTAGTAGATGATAAATGTCTTGCATAGGTATTAACATCCTCTAGTGGTGGCATCTCTTGCTCAATCTCTTCAACACATTCTTCCTTGTTGGATGATTCAGGTCCTTGTGAAACAAGTGTCATGTTTATGCCTCCATGGTAAGTAAGCTCATTTTCATCATGTACGTTTGACTAGCTTTTCATCCTATCTATGTTGATTTTCCTCCTTCCAAATTAGAATGTCCTCCGGCTTGGCCCCACTTAATGTGGTGATAAACTCTAGATTTTAGAGTTTATTACTTCTTTATATTTGAGGTTTTATTATTTAATTGAGCATTAATGTTTAGTTTATTTGATTTTATGTTTGTTTTGGTTTTCCTATGTGTTTGTAGGCAATACATATCAAAACAAGTCAAAAGGATAGGAGTTTATACATAAGTTCTTACTTCATCGAGAATTTCGAACAACATTCAATGAGAACAAGTGAATATGTTCAACATAAAAGTTGTAGTTTTATGTCTTAGCTTTTTGAGACATCAAAAATCAGGTCATTTGGACATGGAGAGCTCGAGTTATGACAAATTTACAAAAACTGGATGAAAGTTGAACGCGCGCGACGTCGCTCCGCGACAAAGTGGTAGAGAGCACGCCTAGAATTCGTCCCAAACGTTGCCCCCACGACATTTTGACTTAAAAAACTCCTATTTTGACTAGATTTTGTACTTAATATTAATAGGCAAACACTTAGGGTTTTTAGATAGACCACCATACACTAAAAAATTAGGTTTATTGAGAGAAGCTTAGAGAGTGATAGTTGTAGAGATTCAAAGGTGACCCTTCCGATCTTTTCCATCAAAAGTGTAATTATGGTACTCTTTATCTATTATGTTTGCTATTGTAATGAGTAGCTAAACTCATAGTTCTAGGGCTTTGATGAATTGCTTTATAGATCTCAATGTAATTGCTTTATCCTCTAAGACCATAGGCATATAGAGTTAGAATAAAGTAATTAGAGTTAATCGACATAGACATATGCTTTTAACTATTAATGGGTATTGGGTAATTGGAATGATTTGACGAAGTTGAGTATGAACTTTGTAGAAACATCAGTGATGGTTATAGCATAGTCAAAAGCCCTAAAATCATCTCTTCTCTGAATTCTTTCGCTATTTACTTGCTTTTGTTTTCTTTTATGCTTTTTACATAAATCATTCTATAATCAATCGTTTGAACAAGTTCACAAAGGGACAATACTAGTGTCTAGTAGTTAGAATTACACTTTTCCTCGTGGGATCAACACTCTTCTTATCATTATATTACTTGTGGCAACACGTGCACTTGCGTGTTCGATTTAGCCCAACAAGTGGCAATTAGTACTTATGGATATGTTTCATTCATGAGTCGTCTATCTTCACTTGTAGCATGTAGATCCTTCACTAACACCTTACTTATTGAACCATCACCCTCCATTAGCATATTGCTCTCTAAACCATCTTCCTTTATTAATAACTTGCTCTCTGAACCATCATCCTCCACTAGCATCTTGCTCTCTAAACCATCATCCTCTACTAAGGATTTGTTTTCTTCTTCATAGCTCTCTTATCTTCTTTTTGATGATGCACATTCCTCTTGAAAGTTATGTGGTTTTTTCTCATGCTCCACTTGGATTGTTGACTCATTCCTTTGTAGATTTTCTTTATCAATCAATAGTTCTCCTACTCCATTTGTAGCAGGTACACATCCTCCATTATGAGTTCCTACAAGAGAAAGAGACTTACATGTAACAAATATTTCTTCCATGTTGTTGGCGATGATAGCTTTATCTTCATCAAGGAGTTGGCTTGCTCTGTTGCCACCAAGTGGCATGGTGATTGCCCTTTTGTTGCTCGAGTCCTGATCATTAGAAGAAAAAATTGGATTTGTCCAATACTTAACCAAATTGCTTATCGGATAAGCATGATTAACATGAGGAACGCTTTTAACTCTCTTTGAAGAGCTCATAGATCTGTTTCCTCCTGAGGCATCACAAATTTGCTTGGGGTGAGCTCTTCTTAGTTTTGGGGATGATTTCGTCAGTGGGTCTAGCAAGCTTGGTAGCCTTATGCCTGAAGATGACTTCACTAGAGCTATGAGTTTGTTTGGTTGAGCACTTACTTGCATCGGTCCCATCCGAAGCAAGTAAGTCTTCCTTAGCATGAGTCCCTGTAAGAAAGAAAGACTAACATGTGATAAAAGTTTCCTCCAAGTTAACGAGAATAATGTCTTTATTTTCTCCTATTAGTTGATTTTCTTCCTTGCCATCTAGTGGCATTGTGTCATCCTCTTGATGGGCGATAGAATAGCTACTTCATCTAGCAAGTCATACTGGACCGAGGAGAACAATGAGTGTGTCCCATATTCTACCAAACTCCTAGTCGAATAGGCATGATTGAGAGGTGGGGCGGTCTTATGTCCCTTAGCGGCTCCTTTTGGCATGAAGACATACTTGGCAGAGGCTCTTTTGAAGCGTGAGGGGTGTTTCATCAATGGAGTTGATGAGCTTTGGAACCTTGACCTTGGTAGAGGTTTTTCCTCCATAAGTTAGTTGTTTCTTTAGCGCCATTGAGTTTCGTTAATTGAGAGATAGAATTGTCCCACCGGACGTGCCAATCTGTAAACTTCGAAAAATACACGAAATATATAAGCGTAAAATTTGGAGAAAACAAGATAAAGAAACTAATGACTTTATTAATTTCTTAGATATTCAAACGATTTAGGGTTTCAATTTATAGACAATCCTCTAATTAACAATGACGAAACAAATTTGACCAATGGAAATGACAATGACAACAAATAAAGCACCAAGAAAATAATAAATATGACAAATACAAGATTTACCACCAACTATCGTGGTAAGTGACGAGAGGTGGCTTGACCAAAACTTGACTTGCTTGCTCCACCAAGAGAATTTTGCCTGTCTTGAAATCTATGTAAAATCTTGTTGCTTTGAATGTGTGTCTTTTAATGAGAAGTTTGAGCCTCCCTATTTATAGTACTTGAAATAAACCTTGTCCATATTATAGTGTAACTCCTCCTAGTCAATCAGATACTTCCTTCGAATTTGAAATTTGTTGGGACTATATCTCATCTTACTCCATGCAAGATCAATATTTCACTCCAACCTTGATTCCATGATTTATTGTTGAATCCTTCTTGAAGTCTTATAGTTGAATCCTCTTTCAAACCGTAGTAGTTGAATATTCCTCCAAATATCAAGGTTGAACCCAAAAAGGATTATAACTTTGTTCTATGAAGCTAAATCAAATTTCTATATTCGAGAGACTTTTAATCGACCATCTATTTATACCTTCTAAACTATCGAGGCACAATTATGCTTTGGCTAAGTAATGCTTGGGCCAAGTGACGAACGAGACAAATGATGGATGGATTGGGCCATGTATAAACCAACCCATGAGCAAGGTAGGCCATGCCTAATTCGAGACCATGGCCAACCCAAGACCATGAGACCATGGCCAACTCAAGACCATGACCGACTCAAGACCATGACCGACTCAAGACCATGGCCGACTCTAGAACTTGGCTAACTCAAGATCATGGAAAACTGTAGACTTTGGCCAACTCAAGACCATGACCAACTCTAGACCTTGGCCATCTCAAGACCATGGCCAACTCTAGACCTTGGCCAACTCAAGATCATCAACAACTCTAGACCATGACTAGAACAAGGTCATACCTACGGTCATGGATAATTAAGACTATCCATGATCCAAATCGCAAACAAGCTAGGTGATGAAGATTGACTCGATCTTCACCACATATGTAGTCCTAATCTTAATTTTTAAATTGTTTCTCACATACGTGGCAACACTTAATTAATCGTCAAAATTTCGTTGTCTTCAATAATTTTCTTATATTTATGATTTAATAGATATAATATCAAATTATGATGTTTGGTATTAATATTATTGACTCGTCATCGAGTATATGTTGACTAATCGATATCTTTTATGTCATAATGTAATTGGTCGTTAAAATTTTATTGTCTACTGGGTCATTAACCTGAAAGCTCACAAGTGAGTTTGTATGTAAACATCGCCCGGCAGTGAAGGGGACAAAGCCCAATTGAAGTCTATTTCTAGCATATCTTAATTTTCTTTTCCCATAACTCTCAACTTTTTTTTTTTAATGGTAAAACTCCGAATTCCTTTGATCACCTATATCCTAATAAGAGGGTGCGTTTACTTGTGGATAGTGCTTTTGGGTGGAATAGTAGTTTTAAGTTCTAGAGTTCATTAGGTCAAGTAGTAATTACTTTATACGTCCAAGATCAGATAATTTCAAATAAAACAGAAAATAATCATATCTACAATATATATTATATATACTATTATTTTTATCTCAAATCAAATATAAATATTTATATATAATTTTTATGTAAAAATTTATATCTAATTTGAATAAGAGATATATATGTTAAAGTTTGGATTATATGCGGTTTATGAATCGGTGAGTGATAAATGAATATATATTTTTTAGATAATAGAATTCGATTTTATTTTTTTCCTACTTTTACGATAAGATAAGATATAAGATGATAAAATAGGAATAGAGAGATGATGCATGCATTTCCTCTGCCATTCCGGATAGAGAAGTTGGGTGGTAGTCAGAAATTTTCATTAAATTTCAACTGTTCAATTTTACTAAGTTTGGAACAGCAATATGGACCCACCTATCATTGTCTTCTCACTTTCACCTTCAATGTATGACCTTATCTATATTACATTATTTATTACGATAGTAGTATATATGTTTATCATTTATGAACCATTTTTTCTCTGATGGTAAAAATCTGATGAAGAAAAGTGGTCGAAAGCTACAGAGATGATGTCTTTTTCTTGAAAACAAAAGAGTTGAACACACGTGTGGATAGATCACAAACAGCCAAATTGCAATAACTGTATTGTATTTCTTTAGACACTGATTGTAACACCTCACTATTTATTAGCCTTTTTTTCCTATCATTGTGTAAGCATTTGCAAGTATGGTCTCTTTCCCAATGTTTTCTCGGCCATTATACCAGATATGCGCAGAAACCCATTAATTAGTGTATCTTTTGTTAGGTTTGCAGATGATCACAACATTTAATTAGTTAAGAGTCGCAACATTTGGTAAACACACATATAATTCATACACTTGATTATTTATCAACTCTTTAAGAAGTATAAAGATGATACTTCTGTAATTAGGTTTCCGATGGTACTGTGAAAATTTATACATTTATGCCTCGTTTGAAACGCCGGATAAATGTCGACGAAGACTATCGCATGGTTACGATAACTATAACGCAATCTATATCTCGTCTTTGGATTAAGTAATGGATAAATTTATATTATCCGTTGCATTTTGGTCGGTGGAATCATGGTTTTTCAGAAATCAAATTCTTTTATTAGGTTAGACCAAGAAAAAAAATCAAACTTCTTTAGGATTCATCTATGATCTTTAACATCCTAATGCAAGCTATTAAGATGATGTTGTGGGGTCGGCGGTCCTGCTGACCAAGTGGTCCGACGGATTGATTTTTTTTTTCTAATGCTGCCAGTTTTACTCGAACGATCATAATTTGAACCCGAATATTCAACTGATTTGATTATTGCGAGAGCTAGAAGATAAGGCTACATGAAGCCTACAAAGGGATCTAATCAATACATGCAAATTTCAAATGATTTCTCCAGAAAACCAGTGATTCTGACTCGTTTAATGACATATTATTGACCAAGCTGGTTAAGCAGTGTTTTATCGAATTAGATATGATTGATTACATGTTTTTTCCGTCGTTCATATAATTCTCAACCGGTTTTTACTTCAAAAAATCAGAGATTGTTCTTCTCAGACGAGTGTTGTCTCCGAGAACAAGTGTTGATTGGACTTTAACTTATCAATTCTTACATATGTCGTTCATTAATTCCCCGTCAAATATTCATCCCATCCCTTTTTCTTTTTCATCATACGAGCCAAGTCTACCGGCCATATATAAACAAACTAATTAAATATATATAGTATAGTGTATATGATTGAAGAATTAAGATGGTGTCTCACAACAAACTGTTTCGATCCTTGGTAGTTAAGGGCACATGTATGATCATAAATGCGAGAGACAAAACCAGAAGCAGAGGAACAGTTCCAAAATTTAATTTTATCTCTCTGTGCCTTTCTATCTTTCACAGAACTCATTGCTTCTACTTACAGTATTATATGTCTCCTTATTGTCCCCCTCGTTACGTTAGCTTTTGTCTCTCCCGGTCAACGTGGCTTCCTTTTAGCCTTTGACTCTTAATAATTAAAGAATTAATTAAACCCCGCCAATTCATGCATCATATATTCAAAATCAAAGTTTTGATTGATTGGCTTCTTTATATGTACATTAACATACCATTCTCTGTATTGTAGGGTCATATTTTGTTATAGTATGTATGGCCCTATCCATGCGTGTTCACTGATTTATTGACAAAAAGTTTGGGAAAATGTCATTGGCTAGCTGCCTAGCCATATAATTATATTATACATATAAGCAAAATAAGGAAATTAGTATATATTGACAATTAATTAAACCATCTTTTGAGACTCACCTACATGCATGAATCCTCATTTACTAGTTCCAAACAAAACTAAATTGCACTATTAATGGGAAGATGTAAACATGGGTTTATTTATGATAAGCACTTGTTTGTTATTGGGACATTACACTAATAAAAGATTTTTCAAATATATATAATTTTTGTTCACACTTGGAGATTTTCCAAATAAATTATCGATTGTCATAGAGATTCAATATACTTGGTGAGCATTTTGTTTTGTGTCTTTAAATATAGTTTCTAGTGTGCATATACGACTTTTGGTTTCTTTGCTATAATGAGACTAGCCAATGTGAGTTGACAAATTTGGAAGCAATAAGACGGAGCATATGCTCCTAATAAATAACGAACACACTAAAATATAAGTTGTACGATTTAATTGGATAGTTATAATATTTCTGTGTATACTTAGAGATTTGTTCAATAAATAAACGAATGTTTATGTAATACTAATTCAATATTATGAGAAAAGAATATTTCAAACACCTTATTAATTTATTTTCATGGATACACTTTCTTAATTTCTGTAGAAGGATAGAAAAAACTGATAATTTTATTCATATATTTCCATGCCAGCTTATAATGCACTGTGAATGGGAGAGATTAAATAGCACATAAAAAAAAAACTCTACAACAATATAAATTGCACAAAAATTAAAGACCTTAAAAAAATGATTTTTTTTTTTTATCAGTTGTCCAGTTTATGTGGCTCCCATGAAGGAGTTTTTTGGCTGAAAAACTTTCCTAACACCATAGAATCCAATATCCGTAAACTTTCCTGAGATTTAATGCATCTTGGAGTTTTATATTGATTCACAGATGAACCCTGAGAGAGACAAAAATCCATCACCATATCAAAAGCTCCATGTTTGACAACTCTAATCTCTAATGCACCAATAGACTTATCCTTTCTCCTGCATCTCCTGTAAACAGAATCTAGACCTTCTTCAACTTTGAAGCAGCATTCTTCCATTATCGCGTCGTCGAGCTTTACGTCGTTTCCGGCCTTATCGATAACTTCCCAGAACAGTACATAATGGCCTGGAATTGATGACGTTTCTGCATAGCTTGTGTATTCCGTGAGGAGGAATCCTTGTGGCTCGATTAGGCTCTTTGCTAGAGTAACGGCGTTGAGAAGATCCTCTTCGTTGGTTTTGTCAGTATCAATACTTAGAACAACATTTCTTCTGTGGACGAACTTGAATTCAGGAGTGTTGTTGTGGAAACCGGTTGCCATTAGAATGTCTCCAACTCTGTATCTGTATAGCCCTGAAAAATTAAATAAAACGACTCAAGTTAAAGTTAAAAATGCCATTAGAATGTCTCTAACTCTCAGGGATTTCATATTTTCTAACAACAATTAAGTGTCCAATAAAGTGATGTTGAGAATATTTTGAAATGCCTAAACAATCTTACCAGTATATGTTGTGACCACAAGCTCATAGTAACGTCCAGGTTTCACATCAACAAGATCAACAGTCTCCAAAGTTTCCTTTTCTTCGCAATGGTTACTAGGCGAAACGCAATTGTTTCCCTGAATTTCTTGGGTGATTTCCCGATTTTCATCTTCTTCCACCGGTAAGAACTCGAAATAGGCCATATTGGGGATTAAAGTATAAGACACATCAGCAGGGTTGCTAAGTGGCTTAAAATTGATCCCAAAGAAAGATTCAGAAGAACCATACATTGTAGAAACTAGAGGAAGGCCACCGCTATAAAATTCCAGTGTTGGAATATATTGAGCCATCGAACCAGTCACAATAACCTCAATATACTTTGTTCTAGGCCAAAGTCTCTTAACAATCCCTTCCCATGATTTTCCACCGCATTCGTTCTCGATCAATTCGGCAAGTTTAGGATTCTGTCCGCTTAGGATTCTAGAAACAGAATTCCTACAACCCTGGTCAGTGATCCAGTCACTAATTTGACCCGTCTTGATATTTAAACACATTTCTTGCCAGTAATTCTCTAGGAATTTGATGGCTCGTAAGAATGCGGAGGCGAAAACTGCACCGACGCGTAGAACTTGTTCCCGTTGGACTATTCCGCAGAGTAATTGACAGAACATACTCTGTTTGCTGTCAGGACATAAGATGGTTTCATCAGGGCTCGTGTAGAGACTATATTTGTTGAAAGCCCGGTTCCTGAAGTGACTGCTCTTGTAATAGCTAGTTAAAACTGGTCTGGCCATTAACCCGGAAGGAGTTGGAATTTCCGGTTTGGTAAATAACAGATACATTGCTTTACCTTGGTCCAAACCATCCACATACCTGAAAATAGCATATATACGAATTTACTGTAATGAATTTGATGATCATAAATAATTCATCAAGAACATAAAATTAAATTTAAGAGACTACTGTTAGTTAGTGGAATAAAGTCTTAGCCTTAAGGAATATTTTTTCTTTTTTATAGAAATAAGAGAAATTAATTTCCATTAACAAGCCAAATTCACTGTTACATTCATTTTAAATAATTTATGTTCTCACTTGTTCATCACAGGCACTTGCAGATTATAGAAGAAAGTTTTCCTATCCAAATCTTCTGCTGTTGAAGGCATCATCTTAGGCTTGCCTCCAGAAGTTCCCGAGCTGTAAATTCGGAAAACAGTTTTTTTTTTTTAAGTTATTCATGAGAATATATAGAGTAAATTAAAAATTATCTACACAAGTAAGAAATTTCATTTGGTATACCTCGTGAGAAGCTCAGTGATGGGTTGAGATAAAAGGACATTATCCGATGATGATTCGTCATTGGCGATTCTCTGAATATAAGGTTTAATATCTTCGTAATTGACAACAGGAACGTTCTTCTTGAAGTTTTCTTTGTCAGAATGGCCATGGAGAAACCTCTTCAAGTATTCCGTTTCCGAATTTCGTGTCAGGATTTCTTCCAACACTTGTTGCTGAATTGTGCTTGCATTTGAGGTGAGATCCTCCAAAAGCTTTATACCAGCTTCTTTGTCATTAGGATCAAAACTTGGCAACATGTTTAGGAAACTTTATTTTTTACTTAGGAGCTTTTGGCTGCTCACTCTAATATTATTATGTAATGTAACACCTGATCATGTAAATTGCCTTATATTTAAAGTGCCTCTTCTGTCTCTCTCTTGAATGTGCAATAGTCTAAGCTTGGAGGTCCTACACACGTGCCCATGTCTACAACAATTTCCTGATATTAGAAATTAGACATTTTATTAAAATATCATCCTAAACTACTGTTTCTATTTCACTATAGTAGTTAAATTTATTTCTCAATAAATTAAATTCATGGTGAAATGCAATCTGCGCTTAACGACTTTTGTTATCCAACCTAGCTTTTCATATATTAATTATAAATGACAGGCTTGGTCAGAGACGTTATTAATTATTTCAATCATTGAATCCAATCAGCTATTTTGACTGTGATTTTCCCTCATTATTTCTATAAAATAGTACTGTATCTAAACTGGATAATGGGGTAAAAAAATTTCCAGCAAAATCTGAATTTATAGCTAGGCTATTACTAATATGGACCTAAATATATAATTGGTCAAATAAATCAACTAGGCAAGTTTTTTTTTAATCGTACATTTTTACGTACATTTTTAAAGTGGAGATATGTTCAAGGAATGCGAAGATAGAAAATTGCGATCTCAAAGGAAATATACATGTTACAGAGTACTCTCGAATAAAGTATTTAGTGAAAATGTATATGCTCGCATACTCCTTAAGAACTGATCAACATAAAATCTTTTCTGGAGATAAATATTTAAATTAGGATCACCTTGTTTATTAGAAATTATATATTTTGGGACTTTCACTGATGATGGTAAGAACTAAGAAGTAATTAATTAGAAGCCATTCAAATACCATGCGACTGCGAGTGCAAGGTAGCTAGAATAGTTCTTATTCTTCGCATATGTTACTCACTCTAAATTTAATAATTAAATTGATGAATCATATATATATATTATCATATGTGTGTGAATGATCATATACTAAATCTTCGATGTCAATAATTTTTTTCCATTCGGCTCATCTAGTTGTTGAATCTGAAGGTTGGCTTCATCTCAGGATGTACATCTATTGTGTAATTGTGTAGCTGTTACAGTATAACTTAATTAATTGGGTGATATAAGTAAGTATTACTAAAACTGAATATGCACTAATTGCTTACTTTAACTTCTTGTTAAGCTCCTTTAGGAGTTATGGTCAAACAAGAGAAGATATAGCCCGACCTTATTCTTAGCACACCTTTTTCTATTTTGTTTTAAGCTTAATTTTCGTTTTGTGTACCGGAGCTTGGGATGTTTCACTTTCTTGTAATCGCTCTTTGTAATTTGTATTGGTAGTCGAACTTTGGAAGATGTTTTCGATAATACCAATGATCTTTCCTAATTTTTTAGGATTAGAATTTTATCCGGTGATTATCAGTAATTAACACATGTTCGACTGCGCAATTTATCTTAATAAAATTTGTTTCCATCCCTCCATAAAAAATAAAAAAAAATCCTTTAGTACTTTAGGTAGATTATTATAATCAGATTCTGAGTTATCACATTGACATGAAACTGAATTAGAGTTTAGATCAGTTGCCATCATCAGGCGTGCACTGAGACCCACCACGAAAATGATTTTTTTCAAGTTCGGGGCCAAACATCTCATTGTTAGGAAATGAGACTTGTTAATAAGATCATTAGTTTAAAACGCAACTGCGTGCGTACACAAAAGGACTCACAGTTGTAATCACAAAAGGTAGTTAAGGACTTGTTTAGCTATTTTTAGATAAGTCCATTATAGTTAGACACCATTTCTGGAAAACCAGCCTAGTCAGCCAGTACTCGAGTTAATTACACTTTGTTATATGTTACTAGATGGAGGCCCGTGGCTAAAGCCACGGGGTGTATTATAGTTTAGATGGGTTCGGTTCATTCATCTCAACAGGTTTTTTCTCTCTCAACTTCATCTCTGAACTCGTCACCGGAGCTTTCGATTCTGGCCACTGCCAACGGTTCCGGATTGCGTATATTTTGGCATGGCCCAATTTGTAAGGAGAGAAGATAAGAGGGAGATAAAGTGTACACGCTAAACGTGTAGTCTGCGGTTGCGCTTTCCTCTTCACTCGATTTGGGGCTGCCGCTGACATTTGAACGGTGATGATATGTTGTTGTAAGATATGATGGTAAAGGAGCTATGAGGAGCAAGTTGTACACATGAGAAGCAAAGCAGCACATCCCTCCTCATATACAAAAAAACGGACCATATTAAATTTTTCGATTTGGACAGTCGGATACTAACAAACCCTCAAATTAGAGTCTGTTCTACAGATTTATCCCTCCTAATAATACTACCTATCTATTTGAATAGATGTCACCTTGACAATTTTTACGCATATCAATGTCATTAACTCCAATACATAAATTATCCTTACTTTACGATTATGTCAAGTCCATATAAAGTTATAATCATATTTACAATACAATAGTTATTCAATTATAAATTGATATTATCAAAAAAAAAGAGTCAATTCCGAGTTGTAACATTGTTCAATTCCATTCCGAGTTGTAGGTTTGTTTAGTCTATTCCAAGTTGTAGTCTTGTTTTATGGCACCCTAGTTATAGGTTTGTTTAAAATGATTTCGAGTTGTAGCCTAAACTAATACCATTCCTAGTTGTAGGCTTGTTGAGAACCATTCAGAGTTGTAGGCTTGTTTAAAGACACCCGAGTTATGGGTATGTTTAAGGGTTTTCGAGTTGTAGCCTTGTTAATTTTTTTTCATTGTTGTAGGCTTGTTCATGAGCATTCCGTGTTGTAGTATTGTTTAAAGGAACCCGAGTAATTTCACTCCGAGTTGTAGGCTTGTTTAGTCTATTCCGAGTTGTAGCACTATTTTATGGCACCCTAGTTATAGATTTGTTTAAGATCATTCGGAGTTTTAGCTTAAACTAATACTATTCCGAGTTGTTGGCTTGTTTAAAGACACCCGAGTTATGGGTATGTTTAAGGTTTTCCGAGTTGCAGCCTTGTTCAATTTTATCCCTAGTTGTAGGCTTGTTTATGAACATGCCGAGTTTAATAATATGTGTGAGATATTTTAACCCATGAAGCCCGAGTTATGGGTATGTTTAAGGTTTTCCGAGTTGCAGCCTTGTTCAATTTTATCCCTAGTTGTAGGCTTGTTTATGAACATGCCGAGTTTAATAATATGTGTGAGATATTTTAACCCATGAAGGTAGGAGCTAATATAGTATCATCTTCTTATTTTCACAATTAATTTAACCCCTATTTTTAAAAAATTATATATGAATGCACTTGGGTCAAATTTTCAATTAGTCGATGATTATTTTGGCCATTAACTTCAAAGAAATACTATTTTATCCTCATAAGTAATACATTATTTATCACTTCTCTTTAATAATAATAATAATTAATAAGACAATAATAATAATATATAGTTAAATAATAATTAAAATACTACATTGATAGATAATTTATCAATTTATAATCGAATAACTATCGTATTGTGAATATGATTATAACTTTATATTGAAAGTGAAATTTAATTAGTAAATAATTTTGTATAAGTTATATTTTTATCGAGCTATAATTTTATGTTAAATTAATGGAAATTATATAATTCCAATCCTTCTAAGTTGTAGCCTTGTTCAATACCATTCCGAGTTGTAGGCTCGTTTAGTCTATTCCGAGTTTTATGGTAAATTAATGAAAATTGCATAATTCCAATCATTCCAAGTTGTAACATTGTTCAATTCCATTCCGAGTTGTAGGTTTGTTTAGTCTATCCGAAGTTGTAGTCTTAACGAAAATCAGGAGATTGGATTCATTCTACTATGCTAACCTTCCAAATTAAAAGTCCTCCCATCCTTGAAGAATTTGGTAGCTACCTCTGTACCTCAACAATGAATCCCTTTGAGTGTAATAGATGTTTGTTACGTTTTTCGCAATGGCCTTCGGCTCACTTGAACTTCTAGGCATACTACACGTAACAATTCTGCATCCTTTGTGTGGCATGTCCAGTTTATTTATTTTTTTGGTGGCATATCCACTTATGATTATTATATATAAACATATCAAGATCTCGACTGGGAATATTTTATCGAAAATGGTTTGCCTGGATTGGCTGCTATGAACAGTAAATTTTCACTCAAATTAGAGTGTACGCGGGCTTAGGCCGCCTGTAAATGGAATGTCGTTGACTTACTTTGTGATAATTATATGTGGAAAGTTGTTTATGACTTGTGAGAAACTCTCAAACGAATACCTATATTGGAAAATTCGATACAAAATATGCGATCACATTTAAAGAAGAAAGTTCTTGAAGAAACAATGACCAACAACAAAAAAGAATTTCGATAGCCTAATCTGAAGCATCCGAAGAATAAAAACCCAAGCTCCTACGTGGGTCGAATAAGTGTCACTCTTATCGTCCAGGCCTTACCTTCCTAGCATTTCGATACAGTTTCTGGTTTTGTTAGGGATGAGATTTCCACCAAACATTTTTTTTTTGAAGTAAGAAGGGCAAAATCTCATATGTTTGTAGAGTCACGAACATAAATGCTGGTGATTATCATCAGTATCAAAATTAGTCTAGAAATATGATCTGAATATTCCCTTGTAGTAGTTAGACCTTAGACTTTGGCTATATATGAGACTTGGTTTAAGATCTCAAGCAATGATTTATTTTCTTATATCATGTTATACTTCCATTTGCACAGTTTTGAGAAAGAAAATTATTGAAAAACCTCAAGACTAATTCCTACTACAACTTGGCTTTGGCTATGATCAGCTGTTGCAAATCCAGAATCACCCCAATTCTCAAAATTATCACTATGCCCATTTCCCAATACTGTCGTTGTTGTCCCTTTTTGGTACATGTATCATGTATTGCCCTATATCCAAGCAGCCCCGTATTGGAGATACTATCTCTGGACTATTATTATTAGTATTCCCAATGCTCTGTTTTCACAAAGGCATTTCATCAAACACTTTCAAACACAATCTATAGATTTTTTTTTCACATATGAATATCAAAGGTTGATAGAGAGGAGTACCGTGTTCAAGAGACCATAGTGTAGATTATTGGTTACATCAGAGACATTCCCAGATTTTAAACTACACATGGAACCTACCATAAAAAAATATTTTTTCAGAGAAATCGAACTTTCAAGTAAGATTTAACATAGATATTTATATTTTAAGCATAAAAAATACAGAGATTGATAGAGAGAGATTACTTGGACATAAATGCTGCTAATTTTCACCTTTTCGCTATATACCATGTAGGGTAGAGGGAAGCTATGGACCACGCCATTGACTGATGAAGAATGGATGTCAACTTTTCCAACTTCTTTCGTATAGAATGCAATACGCTTTCCTCTTCTTTTGCATTGCACCACATTTGGGTAAACCCTAGCACAAAGGATTGCACATAATATCTCTAAGTACTGTATTGGTTGTAAGTGTGAAAGTAAACACAAACCAACAGTATTACCATGCAATTTGAAAAATTAGGATAAAAAACTATTGCATAACAAAAAAAGAAAAAAACAAACACAGTTGAAGATCAAAGCAGTATATAATGAGAAGCTAAAATATAAAATCTTACAATTGGACTCCTTGATTTGTCAACAAAGCCTATGTCTGACAGTATATCCAGAAATTGCATTCTTATGTCCTCTATCATCTGCAATGTCATCGGGGATAAAAAGTTTTTCCAACAATATTTTCTCTCATCTCCATTCTGCTTCGCCTTCTTGTTTCCTTCAAAAGCTTTTAGAAGTGCTATGTGATCACTGCATTTAAACAAAAAAGGATTTCAAAGTCTTCCATTAGAGATTGAAATATGGCCAAAATCTTGCGAAGAGTTTTCACTCAGAATTGAAAAAATAATAAGAATGATATCTTATCTTAACATGACCTAACCTGCAAGAATCACCAGCAAAGGATCTCTTTGCTTTATCAGTTGTATCTTTCCTGTCTATAGGAAGGACAAACGGGTCACGATATGCAACAGCAGCTGCAATTGTCAAAGCCGGATTCAGGCACCGGAAGATAGCCCCCATTAAAATTTAAAAGCATCTTTTCTATGTTAGGGTCCAGTGGAAGAGTGCAAAGATGGGAACCTGGAACACAATAATTTAGAAAGAGTAAATCAAAATGGTAAAATTGACAAAAGGAGATTTGAATAATGAACACCAAGTGGTATTAGCTCCTCCATCTCATCCAATGCCCCAATCATTTTAAGAAGCTCAATACCGACTGTTACAGGATCTGGTGGCTGGAGAGCCTTAGCCAAAAATCACCCCACAGTTCCAAGTTGCAAGCTTTAGATATGCAAGCACAACTCCTACAATGGTGTTCGAAGAATTTCACGTAGTAGGCAACTTGTTCTGGTTTTATACATTCAAGACACATCAACTGAATTAGATCCATCCATCATCCAGCCCCATCAATAACAACAATATAGTGATAATCTTTTACCTTTTTCTCCTCCACGACAGGCATAGATGGTTTTGGAGCGGAGGAAACTTCCGCCGGCAGTTCGAGCTTGCGCATTCTTTCTGCCTGAAAAAGTCGCAAAATAATACTCCCTCCATCTTATACATGATGTTTTTATATGGAAATACATATGTAAAACATCATGTATTTTGAGAAAGAGGTAGTAAGATTTATAAGACATGCAGCATGCTATTTGCATTATGAAACTGAAATCAAAATGCAGACTGAACCTTGTCTTCTTCCAATTTCTAGCAAATTTTTTCCAATCTCTTTTTTCTTTTTCCTAGCTTCTCAACTTTGTGTAACAACATTATACTGCAAAAGCATTCGTGGCAAAAAGAAAGTATTAGCTTTAATGATAAAAAGGCAAGGGGTAAGGGTCAATTCCAATTATAGAAGAAATCATGCGCAAAAGATGTAGTGAATGGAGACTAACCACTTTCTCTCATTTTCATCCTCGATCCTTTTTGCTTGTAGAAGATCCTTGCCAATTCGAATCCTTTCGTGAAAAAAAAACTCAGGATGTAACAAACATGGGACATGGATGCATAATATTGATGCTAAATCTAAGTATGTAAGACAATATGCAAAGATATTAGTGACTTTTTAACAAATATTAGTGAGACCTAACAGTATAACATGCATGTCAAACATGCTATCAAAAGGACAGGAAGTCAGGAACAAATTGGATTTAAGTTTAGATAAACAAAGTGAGAAATACCTTTTGTTTCTCCCTCTCCGTTCTTTTCTCTTCCTCTTCTTGTGAGCTTGCTCCCTACAGGATTTCAAAAGAAAGATAGTTGCACTGAGAATTAATGAAAAGGTAATCCCCATCTTCATGTAAATTAAGAGATTTAATTAAAAAATATGTTTGTTTCTGCAAGTACACATGTGCATTGCATCATCCAACAACAATAAATCAACAGTTCTATCTCCAACACGAAATCAGATTAAAGCTAGATTAAGAAACCACATTGACTCCATTCATGCATGAGCTAGCAGAACCCCCTCTTGAATCAAACAAAACAGATCAGTAGTCAGGTGTATTTTAAGTAGTATTGAGTAATGTTGCAAGTTATTTATTAAACAGTTCAGTAGTAGCCTTCACCTTTTTTATGTGAAAGGGCATCAACAAAATCTGAAATGCCACCCACGATCAAAAAAAAGTAACCACCTCAAAAAATAGGAATCATAGGACTGGAAAATTTCATACAAACCCAATAAATATACTTGTTCATCAACATAAAAGTGAGTTATTTGATAATCAAAAGCAGATTGTTTATGTTTGCTTTGCTTCCATGTAGGCATTTACGTTGGTTTTATATACTGAACATAATAAAATTGGATTAATTTGATTTCACTGACCTTATTGTCTCACAAGCATTTCTTCAAACACTATGTATCCATCCCTGTTATTGAGTAATTTATTAGCTCTTTGTGGGCTTCTTTATGCAGCCCTGCAATAATTCAGTTACAACATTTTAGTTTTCGTATAGGAGAGTAGTCAAACAGTCATTCAGCCATTCGACGAATCAATGAAAACCATAATACAAAATTACATTTTCGAATCAAATTCCAAGCTTTAGATCGGTTGGTGGAAAAGAGAGATAAAAGGGAAAAAAAACTTAACTTGGACAGGCCGACGCTGTAGGCTCGACGGCTCAGAACGAAGAGGAGAAGTTATCGCCGGCGGTGCGGAGACGATAAAGATAATAATAGACAATTTACCGCTGCTACAGAAGGAATATCTGATCGACACGGGGAACCATGAGACACATCCATTCCCAAAATCAGAGTGTGGGTAGTGTTTATCACTGGTATGCGTATGGAGTCTTCTATTCCCAACAAAGAATTTATACCTCCAAGCTACATAAAAATAATATATAGCTTTTTAACTACCAATAACACATGAATTTTTTCTTGCTTGGTGTTGGACCTTATCTTTGAATTAATTTTATGCAGTACATTGGTCAAATACTTGTCAGTAATCTTTCCAGGGGAGATGCATTGAGAGACAATTCCATGATCACTCAAACACTGTTTCTTCCAAGGTCCTGAAACGTTAAAAAGAAATATGTTGATCAAATGATCACATTCATGTAAGAACCAATCATAAAGCTAAATGAACCTATACCATATATTTCATAATTCTTTCTTTCAGGCAAAACACACAGAATGAGAGGAGGTTCATCAGGAAGTTTTGCTTCGAGCTGCTGAAACATCCTCTCAACTCTAACAATGGGGTTGCATCTTCTAGATGACTGATCCTCGTCAATCAATGTGTGTGGATGCTCAATAACCTTCATAAGAGAACATATACCTCTATCAGCAAAACAGTTGGCTAATGAGTAGATAACATTATAAAGTATTGCGACCAAAATATGATGAATCTTACAATGGCCTTGTTCCTTCCACAGTTGATAAGCTCACGAGAAATACGACTGAGATCACAGCGAGCAGAAAAATTGACAAGGGCCTACTTATCAGCTCGTACAGGTTTATAAAGTGTCTATAAGGAAGGACTTCTCGGACGAAGGTGGAACATATCGTCGACGGGACTGTCAGGTCAGCGCCTCGCGAGGAAGACGGATCAACCGTCGTCGTTGGCATGAAGATCATCGGGAAAGCCGACCTCAGATCCAACACTTCCGACCTTAATTCCGGCGTCGGCGAGTGCGTGTAGGAGCGGAAAAATTCAATACTTTAATTTCATGTAAGATAGGGAGAAGAAAAAGAATCGGAAAAAAGAAGAAGATGATTTGAGAGAGAGAGGGAAAAAAGCTATCTGAATTCGAGAGAAGAAGATCGGTAGTCTCCAGAGACTTTTCGAGGAATTATCGTGTGCGGATGAGTACACAATAGGCTAAATAGATCCGAAAAGGGACGGCTCAGATGAGTGAAAGGAGCAGGTCGGACGGATAAGATCAATGCACTGTTCATTCACTGTTCATCTAACGATCTAATGGTCCAAATTACATTTTGAAGAGATCGAATGGACGAGATCGAAACACTATAGCTAAACTGTTCATCCATCCCACCTCAAATTAGTAGTTCTATGGAATAGGCTATAGATCCGAAAAGGGACGGCCCAGATGAGTGAAAGGAGCAGGTCGGACGGATAAGATCAATGCACTGTTCATTCACTGTTCATCTAACGATCTAATGGTCCAAATTACATTTTGAAGAAATCGAATGGACGAGATCGAAACACTATAGCTAAACTGTTCATCCATCCCACCTCAAATTAGTAATTCTATGGAACTAATATATATACTTGTCATATATAAACAATCTCGAGCCATATCATAATTCTAGCTGGAAATTCGAATCATAGGACAGCCGCTTTACAAATTATGTTCACAAAAATATTGTCTCCGTTTTCTCATGATATTATTGGCGTTTTCAATTATTTCTTTTTGAGTGATTTATTATATACTACTCCATAAAAAAAAACCGTCCAATCCTTTTATTGTTTTATATATTGCTTGTAAACGTCAACTACTGATAGCTGTAAATGCTTACGTTAACCGCTGGTATGTTCACATTTTTACATATAAAACCACATTTTTAAGGCACATATATATTTTTTAGTCTCTACGGGTATCTTCACCGTCGACAGCCGTGAGATTAATTTCTCGTTCTAACTGTTTGTTAGTGCCGCATGCTATAGCTAGTTTTATATAGTAGTGATTGAAACTTTTAACATAAGCTCCAACATTATTATCGCAGACTGACAGGCCTTAATGACATGAGAAATTTCATCTTTTTTTTATAATGAAAATTCATTATATATATAAAATGATATAATACATACGGTGTGACTATGTCAATTTGTCTACAAGTTGTAGGCTTGTAGCTATAGCTAGAATGATATAAATATAATAACAATACCAGTAAACTCGAGTATATATAGTGAAGGAACACGATATGGAAAAAAATAAATAAATAAATAGAAAATTGTGTGGAGTGCCTCAGAGCCAAACACAGGAATTAATGTGTGTAATAAAAGGAGCAGGAGCCGTCAACGTTGCCGGCAGCCGAGCAATTTCACCCCCACGTACGTACCCATTGTATTATATATAGGCTAAACCCCACAATAACGTAACTTCTCCTTCAAAAAAAAAAGTATATATATATATACGTACTTTTCTACAGATAGCTACATGTAACTGTTAATTATCAATTATCGTATGATCCTTGTTTATTTCTTATACACCATTGATTTTTTTTTAACTATTTCACCATAATCTTTTTCCACTCTCTCCGTCTGCCTTTCCATGATTTATAGGTAGCAATGCATTGATTTTTGTTAATTACTTCAAAAAATTTGACAATTCCATGTTGTATCAAGTGTTTCTTTTGATTCAAAGGTATTTGTTTATTTTGTTGTTGTTTATATATATATATATATATTTTCTCCATCAATTATTCTGGATTTACATGTTTTTTTTTTTTTTAAAGGAGATGTCTATGGTGCTTTTTGTTTACTAAATTTCATAATGTCATTTTTTTTTTTTTACGGGTTGAATGAGATAATAAATTTGAGGTTGAGAATTGGATTTGGAACTGAGTTACAATTGACGATTTCACCTACATAGTTTTTTACAAGAATGAAATCATCGACAATTCTTTATTGATCATTTTTAAATTTAATATACATATATTAAATTTTAGATTATTCAAAATAAAATATTATATTTCGGTGCATTTAGCACGGGTCCAAACACTATTACTGTATAATTTTATTTCCTTTACTTTCCTTCCATTTTAATTCATATAGTATAATATTTTCTGTGAAAATAATTTCTTTAAAAAAACATATTATAGTAGTAGTATTAGTTAAGCTTATAGCATCCATCACCTCACCAGTCAATAATTAAATATGTATGAGGACTTCTAATTAATCTTATCTTATGGCAAAAATTTCCACATACACCGTGATATATGTAGGGTTACCATCTGCTAACATTATTTTGCTGACGATCGAATTGTATATTTTAATCTAACAAATCTTACTTGGATACTATGAAAACCTTGTCCTCTAGGAAAAAGGCAAGAGAGTGGTACAGCAGATTTAATATATGTTTAATGTTTTCTAGGTTTGAGTCGATGAGGGGGTTTGGAAGTCGTAAATATTAAGCACAAGCTACTGATCAGTTGAAATCAACATTAATTAGTTAATCACCGGATCCAAGACCAGAAAAATGTTTAATACCTAGCTAAGTGTAGTAAAATATGAATGAAAAGCTGTACTATAGAAGACAAATTAAGTAGTTTATGAAGTACTCCCCCGTCACAACACATGATATTTTTTATTTTTAAGTTCTTCCAACTATTAATATATTTAATCAATAATATTCTCTAAATACATATATGATTTTTTATGGACATAAAAATGTAAAACATTTGTGACACGGTATAGTATCGGAGAATTGCTAATTATACACATTGATTATATTCTTTTATATATTGGAACCCTTTTTTTTTTTTAAAGGTCAAGTTTCAATGTGCGGCTTGTTCAGCTCGATTCTCATAAGTAGAACTATATGAAAACATGTACGAAAATTACAGCATGAATCTTAATCTAATTAGTTTCTACTTTCTAGTGCCATAATTAATATTGACTTGAAAAGGACCAATCTTAATTATAAGATCGCTTTTGTGTAGAAGATATCTTCCTCGTCAACAAGATCGCAGTAGACTCTGTTTTTTCTACATTTATGGTATGACGCACTTAATTATTAAGAGAAGGGTCTAGATGGGGTTCAATGTATGGCCAAAACTCAAAAGATCATGTTATAACAGCCGTTTATAATCATGCACAAGCAATAAATCTCTTTAATTTGGAGTTAATTTTTGTCAATGATTGGTAGTATTGTATTTTCCGGTTCTGACGGGGTATAATTTCCAAGCAGCATGTGATGAGTAACACTTTTTCTAAAATAAGAGAAAGGTGCTCGAGTAATCAATATTCGAGCTTATGAGGAGCTATAATTTCCACGGTCAAAAGTTGCCTTTTGTCAATGATTGGCATAAACCGGGTCTTATGGGTTAATAATAATAATTAATTTCATTAATTTACAAACTGCATGCATGTGACATCACTAAGTTTTTAATTTAGGATCGATATAGTAATAAATATTGGTAATTTGCATCTTGTACATAATGCATGGAGCACATGATATTGATATCTACGGGCCGATTGACTTGAGAAGCTGCACATGCAAACGACGGCGTCCCCAAGAATTATACAAATCAATTTTCAACCTTTCATAATATTGTTAATATTCCTTTTTTCTGGGGGTTTTTCCATTTATAAGATAAATCAGGTGATGTATAAACTCAGGTGTAAAATCTGAGGAATCGCATGGAATCGGTAAATTCGACAAGTTTGCCGAGTCTAAGTTAGAAAAAAAAAATTGACTAACCGACTCTTTGACTTCAGTCCCGATCAAACAAAAGACATCTTCAACTTTGTTCTAATATAAATTAAAGTAAACCCTAAATTAAAGCAAATATAAAACGGAAGAACAACACGCCAAGATTACAATGCGCAAGACTCGTACAGAAGTTAAGAGGAAAAATTCAAGGCAACCTAATTGAAAGTGATGAGAATTTGCTAATTAGCTATTGGATAAAGGTGCGAAGGATGATTCCAATTAAAACAATGATGATAGAGACAAAGAATTGGATGTTCTTGCTTGATTGCTTCAAAAGAATCGGAATTAATTACACCACGTCATCAACAACAAATTTTAATTCTTCAATAAAAAATTACGTATCAAATTTTTGTTGAAAAATAAAATTTTCAGTTAAAATAATTCAATTAATTATTCTTAATTTTATAGACAATAACGAGACTTTTTCAATTTTAAATTTATTTCAATTTGTTCCAATTATAAATTTAATTGTAAATTTTATTGTCAAATCAAAATTCGACACAAGGCGATTTATTGATGAATAGTAATTTGACACATGTATTTTAGAACTTGAGTTTAATTAGGTTTTAAATGTTCTAAAAGTTTAATTAGGTTTTAAATTATAATTTTAAGTCAATAATATTTTTTTTCTTATTTTAATTAGAAAATCATAACACAATAAAAACATAATGATTCATCATAGAATTTCTACCAATTATTTTTTTAATATAATAATTTTATTTCTAATCAACTTCCTATCTATTATTTAAAAAAATATTCCTAATAAAATTATAATACACTATATATTTTAATTTTCTTATTAAAAAAATTTTGCTAATTAAAATTCATTATATTCTTTATTCCTATTCTTAATTGAAATGGGCATGTATTCTTTTTCCCTCAAACGGACATATTATTAAAAATATTATTCCTAATCAAATTACAATACATATTATTTTTTTAATTTTTTGTTAAGTTATTATTCCTAATAAAATCGACTATATTTTTTTTGTATTCTTAATTAAAATGGGCATATCTTCTTTTTCAAATAATTAATAATTTTTTTCTAATTAAAATTCATTATATTATTTTTCCTATTCATAATTAAAACGGGCATATTTTCTTTTTTTCTTTTCAAACGGACATATTATTAAAAAAACAAATTCTAATCAAAGTATAATATATTATTTTCTTTCTAATGTTTTGTTAAACTATTATTCCTAATAAAAATTCGCTATATTTTTTCCTATTCTTAATTAAATGAACATATCTTATATTTCAAACAATAAAAAAAATTCTATAAATATTAAATTTTAAATGAATTGATTAGATGCAATTATAAATTTTATTATCAAAGCAAATCTTGATATGTAATTTTTACATTTTTCTATGTTTATTATTTTTGAAAACAAAATAAAATTTTGATTCTAATAGGATTGTAGATTTTGAAATAAAATCAAAATAATTATAATTGATAATTTAAAATAATTCTCTTTTGATATAATATTTGACATATATTTAATAATTTTTAATATAAATAATTATTATATAATTATTATATGATATATTTAAAATATTAATTTTCAAAGGTTCGGACTTTCCGTCCAACGGACGGGTCACTGACTAGTGTCTATAAAATTTGATTCAACTATATATTCATATAAATCCAGTCGATTTAATTAAAAACCATTAATAACTTATAACTTCATATTAATTAATAAACTAAAAGATATGTTTATATATTCTAAAATATTAATAATGAAGATAATATTTGTCAAAATATAATATTTAACATTAATAGTTTTTAATATATTTATCAGAATTACAAAATAAGCTATAAGTTTTTAATTAATTATAAAAGTTTGATATGTCCATAAAATATTCCTACAAAATATAAATGAATTTAAGATTATTGGAAGTTGACAAATCATGACCTGGTTTCATTTTATATTTCGACCGTGTGGAGTGAACAAAAGCATGGAATGTCCCTACGTAAAACAAAGGAAAAAAAAAGTTTCTTTGAAATTTATCGTATTATGCACATATTTATGTTTTAATTAAAATGACATGGTGTAATTAATTATGTACATTGAGGATATTTTTATAAAAAAATAAAAAAATTTAAATTTTATCAAATTAAACAAAACATCATGTATAACTTAAAAAATATTTTTTTTTAATAAAAATACTCTCATTATATCTAAATAATTACACCATCTCATTTTATTCAAAACATTCTCTATATTCAAAACATTCCCTATTATGAAATAGAAAGAAATTTGAATTAATTAAAATTTAGTATATTTATACATCGTTGGTTCAACCTATAAGCTTATAGAACTTTAAACCTATATAAACCAAAACTTAAATTGTATATTAACACATGTACCGCTACTAAAAACCTATAAAAAAATTCAGTCCGGATCGGTTTGAACCGGTAAAATTCAGTTACGGCTATGATCATGTACTTATAATTTGGGTCTTTGATTTTGAGGCACCTCTTATCCTTTGAAGTGTTCTGGCCCATAGGTTATGCAATGGGTTTCCTCGTATTGGGCACATGATGATTTTTTTTTTTTGATTAACAGCCCATGATCATTGATAGAGATATGGACGATGGTTTACAGTTTAAACGTAAATAGTGGGTACACTAAAGCGATCGATCAACCAAAAATCGTTCGACTAACTGCATCAGAGTAGTTGTATCTGTTCAGTTGATTGATTTTGACTACAGAGTTCTTATCGAATTTAACTCGGTCGGCTGATCAAAACCGATAAAAGTCATCTTAATCGAATCAAAGAATTGTCTATTACAAAGAGACACAAAAATTTAAACAGATAAAAAATCTCAATCCTCACTTTTCTAAACGAATCAATCTTAATAAAGATCCATTTCTAACTTTAAGATCTTGCTTGGGCATTATTCTCACCATGTTGACCATTCAAATCAAGGTAAAAAAACTTTCTGTAGAATATTCATATTGATCCCTGAAAATTGAGATTTTACAGTTTGGTTCTTCTTCTTTATTTTTCTCCAAAACAGCCCTCTTTTCTTCATTAATCACAAATGTAAGGATTAATGTACCATGAAGTCCTAAAGGGCTTTCTTCCGAATTTCTCAATTTCCAGATTTTCAGTTTGGTCCTCGAATTCTTCATTTCTTCATAACAACTCCGGTAGATGCAATTTTTTTTTTTTTTTTTACTTTAATCACAAAATTAATCCTTACATTTACAAGCTAATTGACTTGAAATTTTGTCCTTTTTATGAGAGTATAATTTCAAATATATATGAAGAAAAAAAAAAGTATAATTAACCCTATTTTGAAATTGTTGAGAATTAAATAAGAACAAAATATTTTTAATTTCAGTGATCAGATAGGACAGGCATGCCCTCTAAAAACAACCGAGTAGAATATAAATTGGGGGATGACAAAAAATTTGTGACCTAAAAATTTGGAAGATTCTTGGTTTGATCTACCCCTAGAAATTAGAATTTTTTTTTACATTCCTCTAATTGAATATTACAAAAAGGTTTATAAATAATTCTGTTCAACAATTCTAGAGCTTTCTAACTATAGCTTCACCTCTGAGCCCAATCTAACATCTTTACTTTAGCACAAACTAGGATAATGAATTCAAGTACTTTTTTCTTCAAGTACTTTTGGATATTAACATTTGAGTCTTGGATATTCACCAGACATTAAAAAGTGGGGTTACGTAGTATGTCCCAGTAGCCGTCATATATATTTATGTTAAAATGACATGCCCTTATAGGTAGAATAATGTATGTCAGGTTAGATAAAAAAGAAAATATGCATGAAATTTTCATTATTATTTGCAACATTATTGGTATTACATTATTATAATTTATTTCGACATATCCATCGTATGGAGTCTAAGGACCATTCAGTGGTTGGACATGAGGAGCCTTGGTAGAATTAGTTGCAAATGGAAGAGCCGGTTGTGGTGACTGGGCCACGAAAGGTGTAAAACAACCTTTTATGCAATTCAGAATAGCCTTGCCGCATTCCGGTAGACATTCCCCGCCAGGCAACGGAAATGGTATCAGACTCGGTGGGGGACTCGGCGTGGGCCCTGGTGGACTTGGTATGGGCCCTGGTGGCTTGGGCGCTGGAGGCTTGAGCCACGGCTTGGGTTTTGGGCCTGGTGGCTTGGGTCCTGGCTTGGGCTTAGGACCTGGTGGCTTCGGCTTGGGTCCCGGCTTCAGCTTCGGACCTGGCGGCTTGGGTGGCATGGGCGGCTTCGGCAGGGGCGGCTTGGGAATGGGGATTGGTGGCTTCGGTATCTGTATGGGAGCCTCGACGGGAATGGATGCAGGGTACGACAACGGTGTGGGGCCCATTAGCAAGGAACTTTGATTTTGATTGGCATCGGGTCCGCATTTGCTATAACAAGTCTGGATCGCATTGACGCAACCACCAATGCACTTAGGAGTTGGGATTGGGATTTGGGATTGCACTAAATGAGAACATGTTGCTAACAAGCATATTACCACTAGCAAAGCTAGCCTGCTCTTAAGCCGTGACATTTAAAAAAAGAAAAAAGAAATATATATTGTTTGATCGATGGTTTTCATTTGGTAAAGAGCTGAGTCCTTATATAGTATAGATTTTTGTAAGATGCAGTTTAAAACGTTTGTGAGAAATTCAGGATGCATGATTTCGATCATGTCCTAAAACGAACTCTTACCTGTACAAAATTATATTAACGTGTTCGATGATAGAATAGAATTTCGTCTGGGATTGAGTTCTTCTTGGTTTGGGCTCATTTGGGCTTTTTATCAAACATCCCCCAACTGCGAAACAATCTGTTTAAGCCTTTTTCAGAATTGAAAAAATTATAGGTTTACCCATTGGCGGTGTAACACAAGTAGATAGGACTAGCCGACTAGGAGGGTCTTCTCTTTAAATTTCGCCGATAAACCCTAAATTGCGCAGTCACTGAACTTCTGTTGCACTGCTCACTGCCTCCCAGCGTTCATCTTCTCTGCTGAAAATGGTAACCTGAACTCAAATCAAGATTAATTCTTCTTTCGTTTTCCATGTGCTCTGTCCAATTGATTCGATATAATTGTTTTTTTTTCTATGGATAGGTTCTCCAAAACGACATCGATTTGCTCAATCCTCCAGTTGAGCTGGAGAAGAGAAAGCACAAGCTCAAGCGTCTCGTTCAATCCCCTAATTCTTTCTTCATGGTATTTTTCCTTTTTTTGTTTCTTTCACAATATTGAATTTTATCATCATCAACTCAAACTCACTTGTTGATTGATGATGTAGGACGTCAAATGCCAAGGTTGTTTCAACATGTAAGCTTTCTGATCTTGCTAGTTGTTTTGTTGATTAAGCTAATGAATACTAAGTATTGTTTTAGATTGTAAAAGTGATATTATTTGTAACTTTGAGTTGTCTTCTCTGATTCTAGCCGCTTAAGATTGTGTAAACAGAAATAATTGAGAATTTTTATACATTTATATGCAGAACGACTGTATTCAGCCACTCGCAAACGGTTGTGGTGTGTGGGAATTGCCAGACGGTTTTGTGCCAACCGACAGGGGGCCGTGCTAGGCTGACAGAGGGCTGCTCTTTCAGGAAGAAGGGAGATTGATTTTAATAATCCTGTTTACACTTATAAATGCTGATGCTGGGATTGCTAGTTGGTCAAGGATAGGTGCCCATTCTGAGTTTCGTTTATGGTTTACTTGTTGTTTGGTTTTTGTTTTGATATGTAGTTTTCTAGAAAAGCAATGTTTGTGGCTGTAGTATTCTCTTATGTTTTGGTTTTGGTTTTGGTTTGGTGGAGATACAATTCCATGTTCAGTTGACTTTGTTCTCAATATAATTGACCTTTGCCTTTTATCTATCTATGGTTTACGAATTATTAGTTGTTGAATCGCAGATAATGAGGAATTGATTATGATTGAGTGAACTTGTTTGTCATGGCGCAATGTAGAACTGAATAGTACATTGTTTGATCAAACAGTTTGCAACTCATTGCAGACTTGTTAGGAACGAGGGAGAGCCTGCTAACTTTGATACTATCTCCGTTTCACAATAGTTGATGTTTTTGATTTTAATGGCATATGTAATTATTAGATATAATAGAGAAGTTTGATAAATTTTTTTTTCTTCATAAAAATGCTCTTAATGCATTTGATTAGTATTGTGAAACGGAGGGAGTACTTGGTAGAGTCCTCTTTCACTCCCTCTGCTCAATATTTCCATTTCTAGAAATGTAGGTATGATTATTCGAAAAGGTCCCCTCTTTTTTTTCCTCTAGTTTAAAGAAAACAATCGCAATTCTTTTTTTTTTCTTTTCTTTTTTTGTTTCATTTTACTCCCCTGCATTTTCTCCCCCTCATACTACGAGACCGTCAACTAAAACTTAATTTTTTTTCCATTAAAGGGAAAATTTAACATTCAAGTATTTGAGACGTAGTAAAAAGATCTACAGCTTCGAACTTCTGTTAATAGTTCAGTCATGAGTGACCACTTTGAACTTGGCAATTTGCAAAAGCAGCATGAGAGAAAAATGGGAACTTATTGAACTATTCATATATAAAACTATTAGTGGCAGATGCTTGTGCTGTCCTATTATAGTCCCAGGTGATGTTCACGTTTGCGAACGACTGTAAGATCATTTTTTGCTTATTTACATGGGGTCATATTCAAAATTAGGCAATCATTCATGAAATTTTGTTGTCTCGATGTCTATGGTGTAGAATGGGCACTTAAGACTTCAAGTTCTAGATTTCCATCGACACTAGTGATATCTTTAGGATTCCGGTGATCATCTTCAGGATTCTAGTGATTAGAGCCTCCTAACTTGCAGAGGACTTGCGGGCGTAGATCTTCACATGCAATTTGACCAATCATTTTCCTAAACTTGGTGCGATATTGTTCCATGTTTTTCTTCTCCTTGCTCTTGCATCGAGCTGATGACATGGACCCCTTAAATTTTTCTATTCCTTATTGTAGCTTTTTCGTAGATATAACAACTTTCTCCTTGCTCTTGTAGATCACCGAGCTGAGGATATGGACCGCTTAAAATTTGTTATTCCTTATTGTAGGTATTTCGTAGATATAACAACTTTGCGGGTTAGAGGCGTGTCGAGCTTTATGTAATATTATTATAACTTCTCATATTTTTAAATTATAGAAAATGTTGGTCCTAGCATTAACATGGCCTTCATATTATCATTTTTGGCCATTTTTCCAGCATCAAACTTCTTCCGCGGAACCAATGGATGAGAGCAGTGGCGGACCGACCTGAAAGATAGTGTGGTCACATCACCTCACAGGTTCTGGGAAAAATTTATGCATTTAGTTAAAAAAGAATTACAATTTATATAATTACAAAGAGTGACTCCACAGAAATGAATATCATAGTGACTGAGTGGTTCACTGCTTGTTTTGCTTATGGAAGATTACTAGTTCAAGAAGCATGGGGAACTTAAAATTAAATAATCATGTTGCGAATTAAAATGTTTTGTTTTTCCAAATGATGCTGGTACTTTAATGCAAGAAAAAGTGCAAAATGTACAACACCAAGTAACAATATAATGAATTATATTTTAGTTTATTGTCTATTTAATATTGGGTACTTCTATTTTGTTTTCATTTTGACAAAATCAATTACCAACGCAGGTTTTTCTTCTTCTTTTTTTTTTATCTCAAATAGGAGTAAATTTTTAAGAAAAATATTTTATAAAGATATAAAAAATCAAAAAGTCGTAGAAAATGACTACAAATATATGTTATTCCTTCGTTTCTAAATTGCAGTCCATATTATAGGGTTATAACTTTTTAAAAAAACCAATATATGATTGTAGGACGCATAAAAAGGCAAACTAACTTTATTAGAAACACCCAAACTTCGTGAATTCAGCATTTTGTCAAAATAACATTTCTCTCGGCACACTTTTTGATCTTCCTTTCAATAAGAAAAAATAAAAATCTTTCATATACAGCTTCTTAAGCTAAAATTATGAATCATTAGTACAACACGCATGATTTAACTCTTAATCGAATTCAACAAGCAATCAAGGTATAATGTATTTACTTTCATAATTTAAATTTTTAATTAGGATAAATATTGTTTATAAATTAAAATTATTGTTATTATTTTTTTCACACATAATTGATTGACCTCACAGGATTGACGAGAGGGTAGACTCGAAATCGAACAATTTTTTTATAGTCATGTGGGGTTATATCTGAGTGACTACCCGAGCTGAACCCTCACTTAAATATTTGACATTAGATTCTCGACTATAATGAAATGGCACTTAAATTTGAAAATTTAAATAATTAGATCAATGACATATTGAGCTTACACTGTAGATAAATTTGCCGAATTCGTTTCATCTCGTTGTGTAGTTCCGTAATCACGCCATAGATAAGTTGGTACCATGCCTCTTCTTAACAATTCATGTCGTAATTTGAGTGTTAGAGATTATCGATAACCTATTTATATCTAGTTGGCGTTCGTATTTTTAATTAATTTGATATTAACAGTAACATAGCTAGGTTAAATGGCATTTAATTAATAGCTCCAAAAGTAGACGTTCAAGTGTATTTATTATAAAATATTTATTTTGGAGGTATATGAAAGAGGAATTTGAAAAACCTCAATGGATGCATTTTCTCATACGTAAAGTTATGAATTCGATTTTTGGAAAAACGAATTTTGAATGATAAATTATGTTAAATATATAAAAAAATTAGCACGTATATTTTAACCTATGTTAATATCTCCAAAATATTTATGAATGATGCTTAATTTACACTTTAGAATCACAATCTTTCCATATCTTTATATTTCATGGCGTCGTTCATTGTGTTTGATAAAAGTTTTTGGACTCCGAAATAGACCCTTAAAAACTTGTGTACTGTTAGATTCATAGACAATCATACTAGAATAAATGATTCTTTAATGATAAATTGTTGGAATTATTGGTGGGCTTATTGTAGATTTTTGTGTTTGCAAAACGGGCTGGATAGTATACAATAATATAATACGGGCTCATGCAGTGATCATTAATTGATGGGTCGTACATACCTAAGCATTGATAGTGATGTGTTTGGCAATAAATGTAAGTGTAGGTTTTTAACCTAATTTGACATGTGATGGGTAGGATATGACTATAGTTGCGAGTTTACGCTAGGTCTCCTCCCCAAACACTATATATGTTAGCTATGACTTAGATCATTGAGCTAGTACAAGCTCATCACGTATGTCGTAGTATCATTGAGGAGAAGGATTCTTAAAGTCCCTAACGGAACGACTGTGACAAATATCGTGGACTACAGAAGATTGAAATCATAATCATCTACAAACTGAAATCATGATCATCTATAAAAATAAGTATTACAATTCACGTGTTTATTCGATATTATATATATATATATATCCTATTTTGCTTACATAAATCTCTCACACCATGCTTTTTAATCGACTTGCTTGTATATGGCCTTGGCCGCTTCAAGTGTTATCAAGATAGATGTTGTTGAGATCCCTTTTAATCCACCCTGAAGTCTATGATTGTTTTTTTCCATGATATCTCAAGTGTTCGGTAATTTTATGTGGGAATGTGAATTGTTTCAAAATATAGTTTCCATTTAGCGAGATACGAACATATTACAAGCGTAACGGGCAGATATCTTAAAAGGTAGATGATATAAATAAGATGACCAATTCCTTATTCGAGATTGTATTATGATTGGTGCTATGACAAGATTAAGATAGTCTTTGTAAGGATACATCTTCCTTCTTATAGTTTGGTTGCGTTTGTAAAGCATATTATGGAAAATATAATTTTGCCATCTCGATATCAATGGCAAAGGAAGACAATAATCAAATTTGAAAATGAAAATGGAGATTCGAAAGGGCTTAAAAAAAGAGAGTTTCCTGACCTTTATTTGATTGATGGCTGGAGAGATATAGTAAAGCAAAATAAATTAAATTAGTTGTTTGGGAAAAAAAATCATATGGGAATAGAAGGTTAATGGGAGTTAATAGTGGGTATAATAAACCTTAATAAATCTCACAATTTTAAAACCTCTAAATTGGAGTGTTGAAAAGTGTTGGCTAGTTTTCATTTTTATATAGACTAATATAACCCAAATCCCTACGAATCACGTAACCTCAAAATCAAATCCAAAAAATCATAAGAAATAATTTTTTGTAAATTAGTACCGAGTAAATTAGTATTATTGATTGCTTCAGTGCAGACTTTTGGAAGCTGTTATGAAATTCAAAAAAGAAAAACTTCACCTTAAGATTGTATTGTTTGAACATGATTCCATAAGAAGAAACGATTTCTTTTTGAATTGGATCCTTTTTAAACTTCTCGAATTGAAATGTTATGGATGGTTAGGGGAAAACATCTTAGAAACATTTCTTTTTATTTACATAATACTAGTAGTATACTCGATGAACAATGAACGAAAGGTTTGAAAGTAGATCAGTTTTTTTTTTCTCTGTGTCAGTGCAAATTTCTTAGACCAATTTTTTTTCTTTTTTTATTATTGAATAAATTTCTTAGATCATATTTTTATTTATCTATGATTAAATTTAAATAAAGAGATTATTTTCATAAATTTTATCTTAAATTTAGATTCATCTACTCTCAAACTAAACAACAAATTTTATAAAATCATCATTTATTATACTTTCATTCCAAACATGATAAAAAAAATTTATCTTCCTTCCTTTTCTTTATTTTTCTTTTCATTATTTTATTATACCTCAAAAAATTCAATTTGGGCCAAATGTTTTCTTCTTTAACATATAAAGGGATTTTCTCATTTGAACATGGACGGGCTGGGCTTCGAACTCACGACAAGATATCGTTTTGGACTTATGGTGGCATCATGTCCTTTCTTGTGTTGTTAGCCCTTTCAAACTTCTTGTACTTTATGCACGTCTGTAATTAATTTGATAAAAAATATTTATATTATGAGAGTAACATAATATATATTATTATTTTATAACATATATTATAAAAAGAAAAAATGTTATAACACTATATATAGATGAAAAGTAGACGCATTATTATTTTTATGTTATATAATAACATATATAGGATAGATGAAAAGTAGACACATGTCTGGAAATCCCTATTCACTTTTTTTTAACCAAAACACACATATAACACTATTCCTCATTCTATTGATTGTCTCAATTGTCGGATCTTCACCAATTCAAATCGAGTCGTTCGCTCTATGGCCAAAAAATCTAAAAAAAATTTAAAATTACTTTTTGACCCTCCCAATTATAGGGTTTAGGACTTAGGTTGGGGACAAATATGTACGTTCATATCCATTTTTTGTCATGTATGTGCCTCATACGACGAATCGCGCGCTGCCATGTGGCACTAACAACATCTCTCCTAAAAAATTTGAAACTTCAAAGCCCCGTAACTGCAAATAGATGTCGAGTTGTGATATTGATATTAGACACAAAATGAAGATCTCAACGAATCACGAGAGTCGTTTCATATTTTTCCCACTTTATGTAATTATTTTACGAATTTTTTTTAAAAAATGAGCAAATTTGGAGTTAAAATCAGTTTTCCCGCAATTTTTCCGAAAATGTCGAGTAGTCCTCGTAGTTTGTTTTGTGATAAGTCCAAACTCCTTTGTCACGAATATCATGTCATTATCTCACTATTTTAAAATAATCGAATGATAGTCATTTTAGGTTTAACCTCAAAAATAATTCTTAAACTTTAAATTCCATAATTACAGTTATTAGAAGCCAACATGTAACGGGATAAAAATATGGATTTTATTGTAAGTTTGGAATTAAAATATGTTTTCCCCTACATTCTATACAATAAAGCTGATTAGTGCGGATGTCTTTATGACACGTATCATATCGTATTCTCTCTCCGCTTAAAAAATGCAGAAACTTAAAGTCCCATAACTATTGATAGTGATCGAGTTGTGACATCACTATTAGAAGCAAAAATATAGAGTTCAAATATTAGGAAAATGAAATCGTTTTGGAAATTTTCAATTCCATGAGAATATTCTATTTTTTTATTATATATAAAATTTTGTAGATTTGAGGGTGAGAGTAGTTTGAGTATCTATTAATTTCAATACATAAACCCCCAATAATGATAGATAGTCCGAATCATCTTAGCTACATTAATCTATATATCTCATAATCGAGAATTCAATATATGAAACTTATTATTTACTATTTAAATACATAGATATATTTTTCTCTAACCGAGGGTTCGTAAAAAATCTTTGTCAAATTTCAATTATTATATGTAGTGAAACAATTTATAATACATATATGGTGTTTGGCATTTTAAGTGATATATATATATATATATAGATAGATAGATAGATAGATAGATATTCTTGCCAAAGATTAGGGGTGTTTTTTGATTAAGGTGCATATCAAAGCTTTTATCATCTCTGAAATGAAGTATAATATGATATGATAGATTAGGGTGTGTTAAATTTGGATATAGTTTTGATGTTTGAAAAAATATTTTTCGTTTGTGAAGATTAATAATGATACCTCACGTTTAAAGTTCCTTTGAAGTTTCTGTGAAATGAGTTATGGAATGGAACTGGTATTAGAAACAAAATTGCAATGGAACTTTGAGATGTTTTGTAACTTTTTGTTGGTTTTTGACACTTTGACTGTCATTTTGAAGACTGCAGCAATGATTTATTTTATTTTTAATAAGAAAGAAAAAAAAACTCTCATAAATAATTAAGTTTAGATTTTCCTTTTAATTCTTAAACTACAACTAGTCTTAAAATATAATTATATATCTTTTTTTCTAAATATATATATATATATAAAAGGTGACTAGTGGTGAGAGTAATATTTAGAAACGGGAAATTAGTAATTTTGTGATAACATCATTAATTTTATACTAGAATTTATTTACTTATTTAGGGAAGGTAACAAACAAGTGGTTGTTACGTTACGTACGGTTTGGAAGTATACGGAGGACGACAAAGGCGTTGACTCAAAGTAAACGGTTTTGGCCTGCAATTGGAGTCCTACTCCTTTCATTTCTATCTTAAATTTCTATGGTGGGGACGTTAGCTTAGCTTAGCTTTTAGTTAGGTTTCCGTTTGTATTTTTCCTATTTACTTATGATCGATCATGTCCATGCAAACGTACATAAGGAAAGATACCAGAATTGATGATGAGATGTTCACATTCTATTTTCTTTCTTTTTCATCAATTAATATTCATATCTATTTCAACCATTCCTTTCATTTCCTGTCTTTTTTCCTCAATTGATTAACACTCGTTATAAAACCATATAGTTCAGAATGGCATAATTTCTTGCCTCTAAGTTTCATCCTAGTGATTTCTTTTCCAGAAATGATGAACCTAGCTCAAAACCCGACTCATCGAACTCATCAGGCAAACCGTAAGTAATTTGCATCAATTTTTTTGCCAAATGAGTTTGATGAGTTCGGTTTTATGCGAGTTCAAAAAATCACCCTCTTTCTTTTCAGCATATAATTTACTTACCAATATTATTGTATTATGAATTATAAAAAATTAAATGTCGACATATCAGTATATAATTATTAAAATGTAAGAAGACATCATCATCTTTGTTCGCAACAAGAAAAACTCATCTTTATAACGACATGATAATTATAGCATAACGTCATTTTACGACTAGTAATATATATTTATATACACATATAAAGACGATTTTGTATATGTAGGCAACATATCATGAAGTCTATCTAAAGTGGAATTTTTGTAAATACTTATCCACTAGAACATTACAAAATGAGTGATAGATGAATGGTGAAACGCGGAAGCATATAGCATGTTGGAAAATAACAGCAAACAGTACAGTTTCCAGAAAACGAAACTCTTACAAAATTAAAATTTTCGACTGTTTTCCATTTTATTAGTATATAACAAGCACCGAAAATCTACGAAAAGATATTTGCATGGATGGTGAATAATTACTTCCCAACACTAATTAATTATCTCAATTTTTATATAAAATACATAAAAATATGACATTTAATTAGAGACGAAATATATATTTTCACCGTCGATTTTCTCATGTAAACTTTCATATATACGTACATTGAAAGAAATCAAAAATAAATTTAAAGACGTATAATTTTATCATGCGTATATAAAAAGAAATAAAAAATAAAAGTTTATCATGCGACTCGCATCTGTAATCTTTCATATTTGTGCATGGAGTCGACAATAATCAATAATCATATAATAATATGAGTATGCTTCGTGAGACTAGTAAGTAAAATACTTCGTGAGGTACTACTAAGTAAATCTAAATTTTAGTAAGTCAAACAAACAAATCCTAAATATCTAATATATATATATATTTGATTATTGAATGTCGAATATTAAATTTATTGTTATAAATAAATAAATGAATGATAGAATATACATCAATATTTTCATGTTTGTAAATGCTTTTAATTTAACGAACACCTACTAATCAAAACGTGGTTCAATAATTAATACGTTTCTTTCATAAAAAATTATAGTTTCGATTTTTGGGCGGTAGAAATTGTGTTAGGATATCAAAAAAAGAAAAAAAATTTAAAAAAATTTAACGAGCACTTTCCTATCAGTTAAGTCTTGCCATGTACCGTATTCGCTAAATAAAACACTAATATATAGAGGATACGTAGCTCATTTGTCATTGTCACTCAACTAATCTTCCTTTTTTTACTTTTTATTATTATTATAGAGCCGCTAAAACAAAAGGATATGGACGTATAAGGTCTCATTATTATTTATCCGAAAAAATTCTAATTATTTATGCAAACACGTGTGAATTATATGTTGTGTGATTTTTTTGAGAATTTGATAATAATCTATGCCCTTAGAGCATCTCTTGTCGTGAGATTAATTTTGATGGCCAATTTTTACCATATAAAAAATACATAAGTAAGGAGATAAAAATATTAAGTTTACAAAAATTTTAGATCAATTTTTTCGTTACATAATCTAATTTTTTAAGTTTTAAATAATTATTTTATATAAATTAAAACGATTAAAATAATGATCGATAAATAAATATTGTGATCTCGTTTTTTAATATTAAAATATAATTTGAGAATTTAGTCTTTACTCGTAGCATTAAGATAATGTTTTTCTTCACTGCTAGTGGGGTATTAAATTTAAGACCAAAAATCACTTATCAAAAGTAGGTCTTCAATCCTGCCATGTCAACCGACATCAAGATAGAGATCAAATTTTTGGGACTCTTCAAAACTTAAGCTCACTTACTCTATCGCATAATTTGAAACTTTTCAATCTCAACTTTATTATAATATAATAAATATTTAAAATATTAATGATATTTAAAATAAATAATTACTTTTTTATAAAACTATAATGCAATCAAAAGAAATTAACATCAAACTATATAATTTAATTATTTTTAAATTAAGTTGTTATTGTTTTCTTTTTATAATATATATTTTTCTCAAGGTTGAAAATTAATTAATTAATTAGAATTAATAAAAATTAATTAAAATGAAATGCCTCATTAAATATTTATTCATGAGTGTTGATCGGACAAAGGAAGTTGGGATTGACCATAGAAGGGGAGTCGGGGAAAGAAAATTTTAGACTTTTGACTGTCATGTCACAATCTACCTTTTTACTCTAATAGCATCCTCAATGCAAGATTTAAGGTTGGAGCCAATTTTTGCCATTTTATAGACACATAAGTAGAAATAGAAGATTTGTTGAATTTTGAAAAATTTGGACTTCATTGATCTATTGCATATCCAACTTAGTGAATCCCAACTTTAATTATTTTCCTATAAATTAAAATGATATAAAAAAGTTAATTAGTAAATAGTGGTGTGGATCCATATTTTTAATAATAAAATATAACTTGAGACTAGAGAGAAGGTCATGGAAGGAAGGATGATGAGAGAAAAATTTGGGACATTAAAGGCTACATAAGCACACTACAATCCAAAAAAAGTCCCAATTTTAATGATTTGGACAAATTGGGCCTAAACTATAAGCCACCCATTGGAGATACTCTAATGCAAGTTGAGTCCAAAATTAGGTGATAAAATTTATTTAGAGGTTGCAATAGAGATGGTCTTAAACCTAGGCAAGTTACTAAATTCTTCTAACCATTTTAGACAAGTACGTACTTGCATAGGAGGTATGAGAACCAACAATAAATATTAATAAGATATGTGATATATGTATTTATATCTTGATTTTTTTATAAGAGCTGTTTAGTTTTGCAAAAGTGGACATTAATAAAATTACATTAAAATTAGTTTTGACGATTACTCTCTAGGGTTCACAAATCCATTATACGATATAATAATGAAGACATAAAATTTATGTATACAAAAAATTAAGATACTTCAATAGTGCTTAACTTTCAAATTTATAATAAAACATGAACCAAACTTAGTCTTAACATAAAACAAATTTTAAAATTCATAGTTAATTATCTATATCACATATTTCTTTTTAGTTTGTTGTTGGTTTAGAAACTTCTGCTAATTGAGTTAAATTTTTACTATCATTTTATTCGTGTGTATACTTCAGCTTGCTACCGGCAACAATTTGCGACAAGAACAATATTGTTGGAACTAGTGACACCATTTCCCACAAAAGTTTTTGCTGGTAAAGTACCAGCGATATTTTTGCCACTAATTTTGTCAGAATACTTATTGACAAATATATTGTCCGTAACTTTGCTGAAATAGAACACGCGAGAAAAAATCGTGCCAAAATTTACCATCAAAACAATGTCCACAGGTAAATGTGCCAATAAAATTCTCGATAAAGTTTCTAGCAAATAAATTGCTGCTAACATTGTTGGTAAACTAACTGGCGTGAGAAAATGCGCCAAAATTTACTATCAAGATTATGTCCGCTGGTAAATATGCCAATAGAATTGTCGGTGCTATTTCCAGCAAAAGTTTTGCTACAAACATTGTTATAGGGGTCAATTGAATTATTGTCTCTCACTTTTGTCCCATCAAGTTATCTTTATATACTAAAAATATGTTTGAGATGAATAATTGACTTGGATAAGATATTGTCAGAGAGATTTACAATGATATAAGTGAGGTGAAATTTATTTTTCAATGTCAAGTATGAGTCATCAGAAGATGAAAAATCCGAAGATGGATATAACGAAGATGACGATTAATCGCGAGAACTATTGGCTTGCACTTTTTTTCCTTACTTTGGGGGTGAGGATTTATTTTTGTAAGTTCTTATTATTCTCATATTGCAACTAACCTTGTATATACCAAAAAAAAAAATTATATGTAAAATAATTGAATTAGAATTATTTTTGGATTGTATCATATATTTTTATTATACAATTGGATACTCTTAAAGTAATTTTTATCTTTTTATAAATTTTTCTTTGAGATTAGTCATGTAAAATTGGATCCTATATATTAATCGGGATTGGACAAAATTTAGAGTGTTTTATTTTTAAGTTAAGCGGTAGTTTCAACTACATATGTACATATATAAGAAAATAAATTATCACAAAATTTCAGAAAGTCTTATAAAATACATTCTTTTCATATTGGAACAGTTTTCTAATATTAAAAAGGTCCAAACCTAAAAAAAAAATATTAGTTTAAAAAGAATTAGGCAAAGGTTTTACAAAATCCAAAATTCCAAATGAAAAGCGAGCCCCGTGCTTCCTTTTCATCGAAATTTAAAATCTCTTTCTTCGAAACATTAAAGCCTAACCCGATATCAAAACAAAACTTAAGTCCACAAACTCCTCTTCTCCTTCTAGAAAACCATTTCATAAATTACCAATCTCTTTAATCAGTAGACGTAAGTTTTCACAAGGTTAGGTAATCAATTTAATTTGCTAATTTTTGGGTTTGATTTCATCAGTTTGAGATGATTTTTAATTGTAATGTGCATTCGTCGACCGACCGTTTGAGCTCGATATTCGTCGTCGGAATCTCTCTTGCCTCTACCGCCAGGTAAGTCGATTCTCCACCTTGGCATCATCACTCGTCGTTGAGGCTCCTCAAACCAGTAACAGTAAGTAGTTTAGTTAGGATTTCTTAATTTTGTATTTTGGGGATAGGGTTTGGATACCTAAAATTATAACTTCCTTACTAATGGAGGGAATTTTGTTGTTTTGTATCGAATTGAATTTAGGTTCTTTTGTATTAAAATTAATCAGATTATAGACTACTATAAACTAGGGTTGTTACTCATTTTATGCACAGAGCTGACGGTTATGATTTGGGATTGATTAGTGTTTGAGTAAGTTGTGTTACGGTTGAGTTCTATTAATTTAGCTAGAGTTTGTGTTAGATGAATTCTTGTGTTTGTGCTGAAAGGTTATGGTTCACTCTGGTTTAGTTCAAGTTTGAGGTTCAAGTTATATGTAAGGTGTTTGAGGAATTGATGCAAAGAGCAAGATGCTTAACAAAATTAAATAGATGAATTCGATGATGAAGGTTAAAGAGTGTTATGACCACAAGGTATATCAGGTTAATTTATTTTGGTTTTGACTATAAGTGAGTAGAGTTCTAATGAAGGAATTGCCTTAATGAGTATGAGAATGCAGAGATCATGTTTTTTTTTTTGGTTGGACACTTGCACTCCATATAGTGTTCTTTATTTATCTTCTGAATTTTATTAGTAAATATTTGATTGTCATGTCTTCGTGCCAATAGCAGTTGGCCCAAGCCTAATACTTAGTCTTGGTCTACAAGTCTTTCTCAGCTCATTTTATTCGATTTCTATATTACCTCTATCGATCTTGTTTTTGTATTTTACTTTTAGTAATTGTATTTGTACGTACTACTCTCTCAATGATCTATAAATTGAGAAGTCTGGTTGCTAATAAAATCTGACATTCTAGCCTAACCAACTCAGTTACCTATATTGTAGGTTCCTTCAAGCCAGCAACATGTGTGCTTGGCTTCGAGTGAATCTGATAGCAGAAACACAAGGACCTCGAACAAAATTATTATTAAATCAAGAGCGTTTCATGATTTTGCTTCTGGTGAGATGGGGTTAATTTGTTAAACATGCTATAATATTTCTTAAATATTTGGAGCAATGAGAAAGAATCAAAATACCGATGCTCACTGTGCATAAAGCAGATACAAACTACACACAAAAGCTCAAGAAGTTGAGGAATTGGCTGCATCAGAACCTGATGGAAAGGCTCCAACTAATACTGATAAAATGAAAATATGGATTGAAGTAAATGGTGGAAAGAGTAAGAATGACTGCATATATGGAATCCCTGGTTTCTCTTAAAGATTTTGCCTCATTTTGTCATATATTTTTTGTAAACTCCTATGTATGAAAATTATTAGTAGCACCGAATATTTTTATATTCTTGTATTCTTTCTTAATTATGTAGTATTTAAATTTTAAAAGATTAGAAGTTGATTTATTGGATATAGTTTGGTTGTTAAAATAAATTATTTTGCTACAAAACTTGCTTGTTACTAATATTACCAGCACTAAATTAGGTAGAGAACTTGCTAGAATCTGTGGTTAGTAGAGGTGACGCTAATAGAGTGGATTATTACTGGCTAAAGTTTTGATGGTAAGCCGCTAAAACAGCAAATTTATAGTTGGTACCTTGCTAAAATAGTTACCAGCTAAAGCTTTGCGTGTCCATTGCCGGTATAGTTACTAGCAAACTTTGGTTAGAAAGTTACTAGGAAATTTACACGCTTATTAACCTGCTAGTAAGTTGTTGGAAGTTTCGAGTATGGTCTTCACCATATTTACCGGCAAAATATGTGCTGGAAATGTTTGGCTGTAAATTTACTGGCAACTTTAGTAGCAAAATATTGTTGGAAATGGGTTACCATCAAGCTTTTTACCAGCAAATGTTGTTTGCCAAAAATTGCGTCGGAAAGTTGCTAGTAAGCTCTATTACTGGCAAATTTCCAACAATATCTTGCCACAAACAACCTGCAAGTAGTGACGTGATTTCTATTAGTGATAACCGCAGTACAATATAAAGAATGTTATACTCACTTATGAGCTTAACTCATAATAAAAAATTAAGAAAAAAGGAGGATGATGGATATTGTACTATAAAGACCAACATGTCGAATGCTTTTGATAGGGTGGGGTGGGATTATTTAGAGGTCATTATAAAAAAATTGGGGTTCAATAGTTTGTAGATTTCTTGGATCAACAAATGTATAATGTCGGTCTCATTTTTCAGTTCTGCCTAACGCCGAACCGAGCCACGTTTTTCAGCACGGAAGGAGTGTCCGACAAGAAAACCAATTATATTCATTCCTCTTTCTTCTTTGTTCCGAGGGGTTGTTATATGGTATCTTAAAAACCAGAGTTGGAGAGGTCAGATTTTAGGTTATTTTGTCACCAAAAATAGTCTTCAAGTGTCACATTTTCTCTTCACCGACGACAATATATTCTTCGTCAAGGTGGACAAGGAACAAGTGACTAATCTGGATCGTTTTTTTTTCCTAAAGTATTTCTAAGGCGTCGAGCCTAATGATCAATAGTTCTAAATGGGGTTTATACTTTAGTTCAAACACCTCGAGAGATACTCGTTCACAGGTTAAGGATTTGCTAAATATTCAAGAGGTTCTTAAACACAAAAGATATTTAGGCATGTCATTGCTTATCAGTAGAAAGAAATACCTGACTTTCAAAGAAATTATCGATAAAATTTGGGGTAAGCTTTCTTACTTTTCTACTCGCTTCTTGTTCAAGGCAGGCAAACTGGTTCTCGTCAAAGCAGTAGTACATGCAATTCAAATTTTATAATGAGTTGTTTCAAACTTCCAAAGAAAATTGTGGCGGTAATAGAGGTGTCTCCTAGCAAAACAAGATTGGAGGATCATTCAAGATCCTAATTCTCTCCTAGGAAAAATCACTTAAAGTGAGATATTTTTCGAATTGTAGCTTCTTTAAAACTAAGATGGGAAGCATTCTGGAAGGCCGAGAAACTTTAATTGATGGTGGCATGTGGAGGATTGACAATGGAGAAGCATGCTTTTTCAAATTTGGAAGTGAGTAGATTGGAGTCACAGGACATTTTAAAAGTTTCATAGTTTCTTGATCCTTCAACTGGCTATTGGGATGTGAATCGATTTTGATCTCTTTTAGATCGAGGGCTACTGCAAAAAATTACGAATGTTAAAATTCTACATCTTCAAGTCGATCTCTTTGCATGGGAAGGTTCTCAAAACAAGGAATATTTGGTGCATAGTGCTTATTTTGTTACAGTCAAGCCTCCCTTACGTCAGGTGAGCAGATATTCAATTGAAAGATATTGGAAGTTAATTTGGAAACTTGAAGTGCCTCCGAAAATGAAGTTGTTTCTTTGGCGAGTAAGGCATCAAAGCTTGCCTACCAAAGATATGATGGCAAAACGAGGTATGTCCCCATACTCCTTTTGTCCTGTGTGTAGTATTGAATCATAAAATCTAGTACACTTGTTCTTCACATCTTCATGGACGAAAACAATCTCGACAACCTTTGACCCTGATTGGAACATCTTGATATGGGCTAATGCCAACTTCTTTTACTAGTATGTTTGTTTATCTGAGTCATTGAATCATGGAAGATGGAATATGTTCAACTTGCTTATATATGAAAAAACGAAAATAATGCATGGGCAAATTTATCCTTCTACTCGCCATCATCGTCTTTTTTTTTCCGCCAAAGCTTTCCTCGATGAGTGACGATTTTGTAATGAGCCGGTTATAGCTCCAATTATCACTCAAACTACCACCTCACAATCATGGCGTCCACCTCCCCCTAGTTTTTTCAAAATGAACTTAGATGCTACTTTGTTTCGTAACACAGGTGAATGAGGGTATTAAGAACTGTCGCATAAATTTTAGTCTACTAGTCAGATTTATGGAATGGGAAAATGGATATTACCCAAGCCGAAGCTGCAACTTTACTCCTAGAGATGAAGTTAGTATTATCAAGAGGCATCACGCATGTTATTTTTAAAATTGATGTTTAGACTGTCATAATATTTCGAACTATATCATAATTTTTTTCTCTTGCTATTTTGTGTATTTATGACTTTATTATATGAAGTCTATGTCTTTTTTGTCAGAGAGAGGGAGAATATTTGTGCTGATGATGAAGTATTCGACATTGAGAATTGGTTTTATTATTTACCATGATTAATCAGCTCTAAGTGTGGTTTTGTCCAAAAAGCCAAATAAAGAATTTATAACGGTATTGATTTAATTGGGTCGGTTTGATCGGTTTGGGAGAGAGATTTGTTTGACTTAATCAAGCCGATTTAATTGAAGTATTGTCATCTTTGACCACAACTGATTAGGAATATAATTGTGAAGATTTAAACCAAGATATATTAGGAAAATATATTATTTTTTTATAAAAAATATTTTGGGAGATATTTTTTAAGAGTTTTATTCATAATTGCAGTCAATTGAAAAAAATCATATTCATGTCATATAAATCTTATATTCATTTTTTTTGGCGATTTTGATATCAAAAAGAGTGGAGCACAATCATTATCGTTGAAGACATTCATGAAGTATTTTCGATCTTTGTTTGGGTGTTCATTGAACTGATTAGGAGAAATTATCTACAAGTGAAAATCAATTATTCTTCTTTACAAAAGAAAATGATCCCGTAGCATGTTAGGGTTATATAAGTACTTCATTCAGATTAGGGGTTATGGTGAGGTGTAGCCGATGGTTTGTCTAGGAAAATCCATATACATGCAGTTGTAAGTAGTGAGGTTTTACTTAAGTTTACTATTATAGTAGTGCTTATGCGAGTTGAAGGCGAGCCGTAGGAACATTCCATGTATTTATAAACCATTGATTATAGTGAAATAATTTATAGACAAGGTCCCGTGGATGTAGAATTCGCATAGATTTCAAACCATGTAAAAGTAGCATGTGTTGTTTTTTTGATTGCTTTGCATATTATTATCGTCATTCTATTATAATCTAGACTTGCATGAAAAATACACAAACTATTATAACATTATGAATTATGATGGTTTAGTTATCTTGAATAATTTTGTAAAATCAGGATGATCTATTCTTTCATATAGTATAACAAATATTATGGGCACAAGATTAAAAAGTAAAAGTATTGTACAATTAAATGTGTGATTAATAAAACAGAAAAAGAAGAAGAACTTTTTTATGTTAATCAAATATTATCGATATCAATTTTTAAATACTGATTATAAATTATTGTAATCATTATAACGAATCCAAATTATTTGAGACCCAACTTGAAAATAAAATTTTCTTTTAAGACTTGGTAATATTTTTCTGGACAAGACTTAGATGCATGTCTATGCATATTTGTTGTGTTTGTTTTTTTATGAAATTACATGTGAAAACTAGAATCTATTCAGTCTCCATATCATCACTCCCACATTCACAACAAATAAAGATTTCTGTCCAAACAAAAATAAGGAGATTTGTTTCAAGTCTCAAGCTCTCCCATTTATCCTCTTCGAAAAATCCGATCGCACCCTACCTCTCTCGCGACCACCAACCCTTGCCACCGCTATCATAATTCCGATCGACCTCCATAGCCACCACCACAAGCTCTCGCCAATCTCATAAATCCTATTTTGCTACCTCACTACCAAGGCGTGGTTCATCCCATCCACTTTTGTCACCAAAACTTGCCCGACCTCCTGCTGCCGCACCATAAGATCGTGCCACCTTCTAAAAAAATTAATCGACCACCGCCACCACATCGCCGAATCGCGCTCCTCTCTAAAAAATTCGCTGCAACACCAATAGAGATGATAGTTATCCTTCACTAATATTCCATTCTCTTTCAATCCCTCTCCAAGCACCGGATCAATTGTGTAAAACATGAATCCAACGACATTTGTAGTTAGGGATATAACAACAAAGACTGTTAATTATTATGGGTCTCAAAATCTACAAGATAAAAACAAAATTTCAAAGGATTATGATAACAATAAAACTATAAATTTTAAGGATTGAAGAAATTTAGGGGAAAAAAAAGGAGGACAAGACTCGGAAGAAATAAGGAAATTTGGAATCACATCGATGAGAGAGAGATGTGATTAATGGAGTGTTTAGTTTGTTACTAACTGACGTGATATAGATGATTTCTATTAAATGATGAGTAAGAAATAAGTTTTCACATATTTTTTTTTATAAAAATACAAACACGCCCAACACCATCCGACCAACATGTAAATTTTACCCTATTTTTCTCTTGATTTTTTAATTTCATTGAAACAAAATTGTAAATTATTTTCAAAAACTTACTTCAACGAGGCATGTGCAAAACGTACTTAAACGAACCTCTCTCTAAAAGTCTCTCTCTAAACTCTTGTCAAATTAAAAAACCCTACACCTCTCCTCTTCAGCCCCGCCGCCGTCTGCCCGTTTTTCGGCTGCGGTGGGGCTCCCCCTCCTTTAATTTCAACCACATCATTTGTAGATCTCCATTCCAACCGGTTTTGTTTCATCTCCCACTCGATTTCGAAGTTTTTTCCTCTTCCTCCTACCCTAGATCTAGTTTTTCTCTCCAACTAAGGCGATGGCTGCCGGTGGCCCGACGAATCCGAATAGAGACAATTTCTTGTACGATCCAGGAGCTATTGAAGGTGGTTTCGTCGTCACTCTGGAGTCTTCTCTTCGATTTGGAAATCTTTGGCATCTTGGGCGCGGTGGTTGGTGGTGGAGGCTCGGAAGAAGGTGGCCGACAGAGGTGGGGTCTGTTTTGCTTTCAATCTCTCATCTTGCTCCTTCAGATATGGTTTTCTCTCACTGCTTTGATGGCCGACAGCTGGTGGTTCGACGAAGTGGACTAAATCTCGGCTCTTGTGCGATCCAGGAAGCCGATAAAGTAGACTTTGTGGGTTTCTCGGTGTGCTCTCTCCATGGTGATGATTTTGGTCGTCTCTGGAGTGGTGGCCGACGGTTGGTGGGAGACGGATGGAGGCAGTCGAATTGGACTGCTCTGCTCGGCTTCCCTGTTTGTTGAGGTTTTGTCGGGATGTGATGTCTCTGATCCGATTTGGTCGAGTGATGGAGATGATGGGGTTAGCTGTAGTTGTTTATGTTTGCTTTTTGTTGTTTGTTTTTAGATTTAGATTCCGGGTACTTAGCGATTCTTGTCCCTCGGTATTGTTTGGTAGTTCTCACTGTGGCTATGAGTCTTTTGTTTGACTGCTTTGCTGTTGGAAGTTGTTTTATTGATCTCAATTTAGGGATTGGGCTAGACGTTGTCTTCGGCCTTTTCTCGTTTGGAATTCGAGCTTTACTCAACCGAGTTATGAGATTTACCTACAATTCTGGACGTTTTTGTTCCAAGTTAAAGTTCAACTTTGGGGAAGTCTCGAAAAGTTGATCCGGTCGGACTGTTTGAGCAGGTTTGGACGCGCCTTTGTTTGCATTGAGTCTATGATCCTCAAGCCATGTATTTCTTACTCTCGAATAAAAATGATTTATTACTGCTGACCTTTAGACATTGTGTATTATTAATTAACCGATCGATTTTTCCAAAACTTTTACTTTAAATATTGATATTGATTTAGTGTTTAAGACACTTTTCTCAATTTATAATCATAAATACTTATATAATTTTTTACTATTAATTAATAAAAAATACAAGTTACGTTTTAAAAAAAAATAAAGAATCTTTCCGGATAAAATATTGACGATCTACCAAAAAGATACGATATGTGATTTGGGGTTTAATTATTGACTGGCGGATGAGTCAGCCGGGGCCGTAAATGACGTGTACAGAACACAACTTAAAAAATACGGCGACAGACAAACAAAACAAACTAGTGTTTGTTGTGTTGACGATAAATATAAAAAAAATTCTACTTCCTCACAAAAAGACAGCAACACACAAACACAGACTCTTTTTTGTTCCTTGATCAAATTGATCATTTACTCAATCCGTAATCGGCAAATGATAAGCTTCCAAACTCAGAAAGTAATTCAGAACCTCCTCTATAAATGGGTTTTCGTTCTTTGGGGATTTCAAAAAATGATTTTTTTCTTTCTTTCTTTATAAAAATTAAATAGAAAACGCGTATTGATCAATTCCAAGTCTCTGTGTGCTGTTTCTGTGAAGGCGCGAGCCAACATTTTTATCTGTTTCGAAAATTTGATTTCAGTGTGTCGGAGGTTGCCATTGTTGACTCTTTATTTTAGTATGAAGAGGAATATCTTCTCGCATTGCATGCAAGTACAGATTGAGCTTCCTTCCTCTCACAAATCGATCAAGGCAAGTGGATGGATAGGGAGTATTTATTTAATTTTATCAATCAACTTGTCCACGAAACAGAAATTAAGTTTGATTTGAGAGTTTATCTAGTAAGCATATAACTAGATGATGTTACATTTCAGGTAACTATTAATCATGTCGTCTTTACCAGTTGCAAGAGTAGGAAGACACAAACAACGCTACCAAGATCATCTCAGGCTGGTCTCCGGGTACTTAAATTAAACCTAAACCATTCTTTTGATTTGTCCATTCATTGTGTGCATAATTTTTTGTAATTATTGAACTGGTTATATATATAATTGAATAATAATTGAGGTGTGCATGTGTGTTAAGCAGAATTTTTCTGTGTTTTTTCCTACCATAATAGTGATTTTTAGTGGAAGGCTGGAAGTGGTGACTCAAAAAACATAGACTTTATGTGGCCTTTCTTTATCCAACTTTTGTTTTTCACTTGAGTTCATGTTACTTGGTTTGTTTGGGTGGCCTCATTAGCTTTCTGTTTAGTTTTTCTCTTTTGATTACTTCCAAAGTACTGTTTAAACAGGGACTTTGTACACTAATGATCTGGTTACGTAATTAAAGCAAGTAAGCAACCAACATTATACCTTGATTCGACCCACAAAAATGATCCTGATGGTATCTTTTAAGCTGCCTATTAATCGGTTGACGGAAGTGCTCAAAGGAAGCAGAAAACACAGTTGTCTACTTTTCCAAGATCGATCTCTTCGAAAGAAAAAAATGAACTTTATATTTCCTCTGAGCCAATTGATTATAAGACTCCTACTTTATCAAAGACTTTCAATCCAACAATGGACTTTGTATTTCTTTCCGCTCATGACAATTTTCCCTTGATTTCCGATCATGGACAAACATAGAATATGTAATGCATAACTTTATACTGTCTAATGTCAATAAGCTTGAGAAATACATATTAGCATGTTGAGTCATTCCTTGGCATGTGGACAAAGTATAATCACTTCACTATGCACAAATGGATAAGATTTTGCTTCATTTTCTAGCCTCCTCATATTATTTTTACTTATGGCGGTGCGAACAACAGGTGTATTCCTTATAGGTTTGAGAAGAACGATGAAGAACTTAAGTGCCATGTGGAAAACAGGGTTCGTGTGCTCATGATTTCTACTCCAAACCGTGATGATCTTGTGTTCCCAAAGGTATATTCTTTCATTTGAGGTAAATATATATATATATATATATATTCAGTGGAAATATGGAAATTCAATCAAGATGTGCCTTCATTTCTTTTTGTCAGGGCGGGTGGGAGACCGATGAAACTGTTAGGGAAGCAGCTTGCCGAGAGGCTTTGGAAGAAGCTGGAGTGAGGGGAATTCTCAGTGTAGGTATCTTTTTCCTGCTTGGAAGAAAAAAAAAGGCACATACCTTATGTGCTCGATTAGAATACAGTTCTCAACCCATTGAATGTATACTGTATTTTAAATAGTTGTTTTGGCCTAGCAATTGTAAAGGGTCACTTTTTTTGATTGAAATCTTTTGAAGTTCAAGGTCTTAGGCTATATAGTTTATCAACAACTTTTTTTTCCCCATAGCTCTTTATGGATTTGGTTGTGGCCTACACTAAATCGATAGCAGATACCTGGACTAGCTCAAACTATTAAAAGACCAATTTCCCTAAAAGGCTGATTATGTGAGAATTATTTTATGTTAAGCTTACTGTTCTCGGGCCTCTCCCATCCCTGATCGTGTTTATTTAGCAAATGGAAATTATGGTATCCATATTAATATTACCCATCCGGAAATTTCTGCCAATATTATCATGGAAATTTGTTGTCATAACATTCATCTATGGTTCTGAATTCCTTTTCACATTTTTGAGTTGAGAGTAGAAACTTATATACCAGTATTCTTATTGAAATGTAGAGTATATATTTATATGCTCTCGGTCGCTGCCAGAAAACAGTGTTTTCATGTTCATTTAACTGAATGTAGTTAGATCGCATTGATGTTGTTTGACATTGTAACAGAAAACTATTGTCTTCATATTATTGATTTAGGAAATGAAAGCCTTTTTTTTGACATACCAGGAAAGTCCACTGGGGATGTGGGAATTTAGAAGCAAGAGCAGAGAAAATAGCTCCAGCCTAAAAGGAGGTTGTCGAGGTTATATGTTTGCTTTGAAGGTGACTGAAGAGCTCGATTCTTGGCCTGAGCAGTCTACTTATTGTAGAAAATGGGTCAGTATTCATATAAGTATATATTTTGATAAAATAACTGTGTTATATATGATATCGGATGCATTATGCTAACTGATTCGTACCAACAAACGGGAATATTATTTATGACAGCTAACTGCAGAGGATGCGTTTAAATTCTGTCGATATGATTGGATGAGGGAATCCCTTGCAAACTTTTTGACCTGTCTTGATGAAGAAATGATAATCGGGGCAACAAGAGAAATATTGGAGCTTCCAAACATCCCACCAGATACTGGAGCAGACCATCAAATCCTACCACAAAGCTATTTCGAGAAGCCGTCAGCCGTGCAGCATCTCGAAACTTCTAGTACGAAATGTATTGTACAGGGTTGAGAATTTCGTTATTCCAAATCCTTTCTAGGGTAGCTTTTAATTAGCCAAGATGTTTAAATTGAGGATCCATGTCGAAGGTGTTGAAACTCTAGAGGGTCATTTCTTTTGTTCTTTGATGATGAAGCTTAGTTTTGTTGTGTACAGTCCTGAAAAAGACCAAGTGTTGTGAAAAAACCTTAATTTGGTTGTTCAATTTTCGAATAAAATGTTAATAACGGGCTTGATTATATAATAGGTACCTCAAATATCTTTCATGGATTAAATAATTGTACATTTGACTATATTCTTTTGATTATTATATTAAAAGTTAAATAGTACAGCATTTTATACAAACAAATACATATAAGATATCTATAACAATGTATCTAAATTTTTTCCGTTAATAACTGGTATGTCATGTTAACAGATTCATAAGATGTTCTCCTGAATTGAGTATGATGGTCTAATCTTTCTTATTTCATAGATTAAACAGCTAGCCACTCATTGCCCCATCATCTTTATAGATTCAAAAGGGTTATAATTACCGCGATTAAGATTAGATAATGCGGCGATGAGTGGCTAGCTGTCTATTATTTGAGAAGGATTTTGGTTGAGGATGGAGAAGAACGGAGTTCGTGGGAGTTTGGAAGTGGTGTTAGCAACGAATGTAACGAAGGGAGAAGAGTTTTTGCTTAATTAGTTTTGAGATTAATAAAAATATGATTATAATTTAATTAATATTTTAGAAAATCAAATCAATTTTATTTAGTTCGATTACATTGGTTAAATACAATTTTTTTCCATTTCGGTTCAAGTTGAGACGGTAACTCATCACATGCCACATCACATGCCACGTATTGTAAATGGATTGGTTGAGGGTGTCATCTATTAGCAAACTTAACGGCAGGGTCTTCCTTGATGAAAAATGCAAACGTTAGGATTAACGGTGATTGACGAAAATCGATAGGTTTTTTTGGGTAGGATGTGTAAACCTTGGGGGGGACAATTCATGAGTTGACCTCTTTCTTATTTCATAGATTAAACTAAAGGGTTATAATTACCACAATTAAGACTAGATAATACGGCAATGAGTGGCTAGCTCTCTATTACTTGAGAAGGATTTTGGTTGAGGATGGAGAAGAACGGAGTTCATCGGAATTTGGGAGTGGTGTTAGCAACATAAGTGATGAAGGGGAGAAGGGTTTTTGCTTAATTAGTTTTAAGATTAATAAAAATATGACTAAAGCTTAATTAATATTTTAGAAAATCAAATCAATTTTATTTGGTTCGATTATATTGGTTAAATACAAATTTTTTTTCGTTTCGGTTCAAATTGAGACGGTAACTCATATCATATGATACATCACATGCCACGTGTCCTAAATGGACTGGTTGAGGGTGTCATCTGATAGCAAACTTAACGGCAGGATCTTCCTTAATGAAAACTGCAAACGTTAGAGTTAATGGTGATTGACGGAAAACGATAGGATTTTTTTGGACAGAATATGTAAATCTTGAAGGACAATTCATCGATTTACCACCCTTTCTTAATTCATAGATTAAACTATAGGGTTATAATTACCGCCCTTTCTTATTACATTCATAGGTTTGAATGTCAAAAAAAATTACCGACTAGATAATGCGGCGATGAGTGGCTAGCTGTTTATTGTGGAAGGAAGAATAAATAACAATAATTTGATGTACCATCCACTTAAAAATAAATAAATATATAAAGAAAAAAAAATAGGAACTTTTTTTAAATCATATTTGTGTATAGATTTTTTTGTATTATATTTCTATGTATATATAAATTCTATTATTTATATTACTATATCTATATTGGTGAACCTTAAAAAGTAAATATATATATATAAAAAATTAGTTATAAAAGATTTTATTATGAAAAAATCGATATATCAAACAGTACTTTATGTAAAAGTGATTTTTGTTAAAAGCAGTCTACATGATATTTTATTAGTGGAAGGTGCAGCAAGTTGCTCCTCCTAAAAGAACAGCGAATTTTTTTTCTTGCGGAAGAAACAGAGAAACCCGTCTCATCCTTCAGTCTCAGTAATTGATTTTTCATTTTAAATTTATACAATCTAAATAATTTTTTTAAATCAAATTCAAAATCACATGTGATAAAAAAATATTCTTATCCTAAAAAGATCTGAAACCCCCATATCATTTTTTAATTATCTTCTACGAATTAGACCATATCGACAATATTGTTAAGAAGCAAGTTATGACTAAGTCTTTTATAAGATTTAGAAGACCATATCACTGTCTGAGATTAATATAAAACAACAATTTATGATCAGAAAATCCTTTTGATATTACAAATATGGATATGAACCTTGTAAATAATGACGGGTCTAGAAATTTTGATCAGGAATATAATTATTGGTGCGAGTCTAACGAACTTTATAAAAAGTGAGTTGCACAAAAAATAAGATACAAAATCATGAAGCCGAGAGACGAAACTCATTACTTAAAAATTCATCTTATATAGATGGAAACTGTTAATTTGATAATTGATATATACATCAAAATAAACTATTCAAAGTTTTGAATAAACTATTCCAACTTAAAAAAAAAAACTATTCAAAGTTTTGAATATATAAGCTTTGAATATATTTTGATTGTATTGAATACTTTTTTTCATTAGTATTTCCTTTTCTATATGTATAAATTTTGAAGCTAAATAATATGATATTAAAAACTAAATAAAAAAAATGAGATGTTTATAAATTTAAAAAGGTTTAACGGACGCACAAATAAATTTGGAGCAGACTAATAAATGACTCAAAACAATGCAATACTATATCGATGAAGACATGAAGTTTTAATTTAATCTTGAGATTAATTGAATCTTTTTTTTCTTTTTCTTTAAAGTCATTTACCTCTACCAGGCCACTGCTTGTAAATGGTAGTATATGATTGTTAAGCATGTGTGTATTTTTATTTAAAGAACAATTCAAAATATTAACTTTTGGTTGGAGACTTAATTATCTCTATCTAATTTTAAGCATGTATGTTCCTTTTTAGAGCTTGCTTAATTATGACGTGCATTTGATTAGGCGCCAAAATTTCAAAAGATAGTGCTCCAGTCGTCTAGCTGAACAAGCATTAATCCTCAAATTGTGGATAAGAGCTTTCAATAAAGCCACGTCTGAAATCCATTCATGTCACGTGGCATATTCAACGTGGCTTTTAGTATTGGACAAAATCGAAAAAATCACCCAATCATCAAATAAGATCTAACTAGTTGGATATCTCTCACCTTACATCTTATCTTACACATGTTCAATAATAAATGTACATATGTCCAATCTTAAATAATAATATATAAAAAGTGAATTATTAAATATATTTTAATACATTAAATGTATGGTGGGTGTTTTTTTAGATGATTTTCATATTGGAACAAATTGGAGTAAGGAAGACCACCTTACAACTTTTATAACACATAACTTATTTGATAATAATATGATAAAAAATTTTATTGGATAGATAGGTGTTACATTGAAAATGGCGTAAGAGATCCCATTCTAACTGCATACTCCCTCAAAACACTAACTTTCCAAGTCCATATAGTCATGCCAAATTTTACAAACCCCTTAATTGGACTCAAAAACTAAATAATTAAAGAAATGCTTTTAAGTGAAAACCTGTTGCTTGATTTTCCGTTTAGGAAATTGGTAAATGACACAATAACGAAAAGTTATTGATAGCTAAATGCCAAGAAAAAGCTCCATTAAAAAGGGGCTTCAATGGAGCTATATGAAGACCAAAGTGTTGACAAAACCTGGTTTGACCCTTTTTTCTACTCACACACCTTTTCACGTGCTTTACTCTGTTTGATTGGTATCTTGAAATTGGAGATTCATGTGATTTTTATAGAGCGCAATCAAATTGCCTGCCTAATCTACTCCTTGCAAAATTCCAATTTTTTTTCTCTATTTTGTCGTTTATAATCCTTCGAAATATTGAAAAATTTGTATCTATTTTAGGACGGAGATAGTAATAAATAATCAAGACATTCTCTTATGATAATCTGAGTGACAACCATATACTCTTGTGGTCCATTTTAAATGTCTCATAATGAAATTTGTTTTATTCTATTTCAAGCGTCTTTTTATGAAATCTATGTATATTTGAACTATTTTTTTCAATATCCTCCTTACATTTATTTCAATTAATATTTTATTTTAAATAAATATTTATAATTTTTGAATAATAAATTATGCACAGATAAATATTTTTTTACTATTTATTATTTTTTTAAGATTCGCAAACTTTTATTATGAATCCGAGGGAGTACGTCATTGTTTATTTGTCTCTCGAGTCATTTTTAACACAAGTTCATTAGATTCTTCTTAGAGTTCACATTTGACGAAGAATAATACATTTTTTAACTATTAATATCGAAGACGACAGTATCGATTAATTCAGCAAATATATGTTAGAAAATGTAAAAGACAAAAAAGTAAAAATCCTTACAGAACTTATAATATATCATTTGGTTAGTTTACAAATTCGGTCAATGTACGTCTGCGAAGTTTTGAATGAATGCATTGCATTGAGAGATCAAACTTAAACTTGAGTTTTGTTTGGAGAGGACAACACGAATATACTATTTGTTATTTCATAAACACATTCTGATTATTGTGCTATGTATTAGTACTTCAAAAAATTATTGTGCTATGTAAAGGTTTAGTTCGTGAGTAAACTGTGTTAAAGATTTCGGAAAAATTCATGATCCTATCAATTTACGTGTACATGCTAGAAGTATTATTCCTCTAACTTTCGATAATTCAATTTTTCGACTATCAATTATTTTACCTCAAAAAAAAAATTAGGAAAAAAATAAATACCTAAAATTAAGATGAATTTTAACCAACAAGCATGCATCAATCCTCACTATACATAATTCTTAAAAAATATTCTTTTCGCTCCACATCAAGAGTCGTGCAATGAAAATTGCGAATTTTAAAAATGTAATTAATAATAAAAAAAAGATTATACGTCTGTCTATTATTTATTATTTAAAAATCATAAATATTATTTAAAATAAAATATTTATTGAAATAAATATAAAGATATGATTGGAACTTTTATTTTGAATATACATATATTTTACATTTAAAATTGATCAAATAAATTTCATTAGCGATATTCAGCGTGTACGCGAGGGAGTATAAGGATTCTTTCCTTATTCCTATTATAGAAAATTAATTGTGGGGTCTTACAAGTTGCTTCATAGTAAGTTGGCAAGTTTTTCTAGTTAATGTAAATATATCTAAGTAATTAACAAGTACCGACTCATCTTTTGATATTAGTCAATAGAATTTGGGAAGAAAGTTGTCCCTTTTCACTACTCCCGATCAATTCTTAGCTCCACCTTTCGGTATCCAGTTAGGTTAGGGATCATTAAAAACCACAGCTTTATTAGCTTAATCAACCTTTCACTCTATAATATTTATGCGTGCATCTTCCAAAATTAATTAATCCAAATCCCAAAGAACTTTGCATCAAATTTGATGATAATTTGCAATAAAAAAGTTTATTGTCCCTCCTTGAAATTGGAAATATTATTTCTTTGTCAATTTTTTGACTTGACTTTTGGGTTATTAGAGAAGATGAAATATGTAACACATTTAATAGTTAGTGTCTTATTCTCGGACGACTCTCGTGTGCTTTTGTTATATATATAATCCATCAGTAAATCCCAAGCGCATATAAATCGTTTAAGCATATTTAATTATCTGCTAATTAATCCTAGCTACTTCTCGGAATTTAGTTAATTAACTTTCGGGCGACCTATTAGGTAGCTACCGAATATATACGTACGGATTAGGGCTTGATCAGTAACATTCTTAATTTAGCATCTCACTAGCTACGTACTTAGGACTGAACTAAGTAACGTATAGTACTTGACTCAGAAAAATAAAATAAACCTTTGATATTGTAAACCGAAAATAAACACGAGTATAGTATAGATGCGCAATATTTGAAATACAAAATAAATAACAATAATATTTTTATTATTAATTTCAATATAATTTAATTATCAAAAAGATATTTTGTTTAACAAATAACGAAATGAAAATAAATATAAATAATTGACGACGAAATGATAGGTTATGATGTAGAGATTGTTTATTGAGCTTGAATTGTTACTCCATCTCCTTATTTGTGCTATACTCTGGGAAGCTTGCTAGCGTAAAAACGTAATGGTAAATGTGTGAATAATTCCAAAAATAAATAAGATCGTTCCTATTTATTGTGTGGAGAGATAGATAGATATATATTGGAGTGAACTCTCGCATTGTTCACCTCTATATCCCTCCCAAGTATTCTGCGAGATGTCGTGGAAATACGTTGAACTCTTCTTTGATAAGATCACATATTTAATTAATGTCATTTTATCTTTATGTAACGTCCTCTTCATACAAGGTAAATCTCTTCACTCACTAGAAGTTTCTATGAAGAGATGATGCTTGTGGTGTGTCGAATGGTGTCATGTTCGCAACACGTCTATATCACTACATGGACTTAAGATTCAAAGCGTATGTTCAAAGCACGGTCATATAAACTAACATAAGTCGTAATGGACTTGATGACACACTCTTGCATAATACATGTTATCTCTTGATTTAATTCAATTAGCCAATAAATATTTATTTATTGATCAACTCGTGCTCTAGACCAAGATTTGCCATACCCTTTTTATTATGTGGCAAATTATGGTCGTCAAGTTTTCCATATCTACATATATGACTTGCAATATTTACACCTGAAAACCTAAAAATAATTTTGTTACTCAAAGCATAAACTCTCTAACAAAATTATCATAATCTAAAAAAATTGACATATGCCGGTAGCTGTATGGATATGGTGTAAAAATATTTTGTAAAAATTGAAGATCAACCTACCTAATATTGATTGAATTTTGATATATGATCCGTTTGTCATTATAATAAAAGAAATTACTGAAATGTATTATTCCTATGTAATAATTATAGTGCTAAGCTTCGATTGGCTTTGTATTGATTATGTAATGATATATTTTTTATATCAAAATATATAATGTTTTTTTAAATTCATCTAAATGAACGTTTATCTAGTGAAAATTATGGAATAATACATATAAATAAATAAAAAATATTATGTATTTTAATATGAGGTAGTATTAAGTAATCAATACAAATTTATCATAATGGATGATCGAATACTATTTTTTATATATTTAATAGCAATCGACCTACCTTAAATTTATTTTCCTAAAAATCGAACATATAATTTTATATAAAAAAAATATTTTAATCATTTAATCACGTCATGGGAATGTAATCGTAAGTGTACTATTGAGTCAAGGTTTTTGTTGAATTAATGTCAATTTAATGACTAGGTCTTTAGATAGTAATTATTTGTTTTGTTCAATGAAAAAACAATGGCTATTCGTGTGATCTTCACATGCAACCCAACATTAGCATTCTCTGTTCTTCGTTTGGAATTCAATATGAGCGTTATATGAGACCCCTTAAAACAATAAAGTTATTTTTCCATGAGTTTGAAATTTTAATTAGCAAATTAAAAAACCATTTTTTATGAATAAAAGTTGAGAAGGATTGTGACATATATCATTATATTTAGCGCTCAAATTGGACGGCACATGGCTGAGATAATTAATATTCCTCCAAGTGTACCACGTAAAAGCTCCCCATCTAGGTATATATATTACTATATTTATAAATCGTAGGGTAACATGAGCTTTTTTACATATGAGCATGCATATTAATGTATTGATTATATTAAAATGATTAATTAAAAACTATCTTTATAGCATATGCCCTTGCCATATGGTATGGCCTCAGAGAAAGAAAAAGTAAATGGATAGATTCATACATACACCATTGCGATTAGTTTTTCGTGTCTCTTATTATAATATTATCTCCATCATAAAATATATAATATTTTGATTAATATGATATGAGATAATTAATATAATATAATGAGATATTTTATTATAAAATATTATTTAAACTTTCTTCGACTAAATAAAATATCATGTATAATATTTTTTTTAAAAAAATATTTTCGTTATATCTATTTAATTACATCATAATATATATTAATTAAAATATCATGTATTTTATAGATATATGGAGTATATTATATCAGTCAAAATTATTTTTTCAATCGGTGAGATTTTTTTTTAGAGTTTAATGTCTGAGATTAATTTTTCCATAATTTTATTTAAAATATAATTAAATTTAAATTTTGAGTCTATACTATAAAACATATGACCTTTAATTTGATCTTTAATAGTTAAATCATTTATTCATAGCAATAAAAATGATATTTTACGTCTACCACGAGATTTAAACTTATTTTCATGCGATGAGTAGAGCAACTATTTGAATCATTAATTTGATCAACCTATTAATTATTATAACTATTATATATATATATTGAAATTGATTAAAAATCACTGATGATTATTTATATTATTTTTTTTTCATCTTTTTTGAGCCACCTAATTCTTTTTGTAAATCGAAATAGCTGCGTATAGAGAAGATGGTTGGTACTGATTATACTGACACCCAATTAGAATGATCATCATATTGTAATGATGGTAGATTTATATATGTATGTGATCAGCTTAATCTAATCATATGATCACATTATATATAAATAGTATATATACCCTTTTTTTTTTTCTTAAATAACAAGGTTTGAATTCGAAAACCCTTTTTGTGTTTCTGGATTAATTAGCATATAAATAATGGTGATGGAGGAGGCATGCAGTTCCTCATTATAGGACCTCTGATTTCATTACTACATTCCATCATTACCTCGTTTTCATATCTTCTCACATTCATTCCCTAAAGTTAGCATGTGACCAGCTTTACTCCTGAAAAAATAATAATCAAGTCTATATGATATACTATGTGATACGATGTACAAGGAGGAATTCTTAATACTAATCAATTTTATAAATATAAAGAAACTCGTACCAATGATTGTTATCATGTAGCTGATCATGAATCCTGCCGGGATTAATTGATGGATTCAATCAATTAAATATCATGATCTTAATTGGATAGTCATCGGGCAAACATATATACATATACTTGAGGAATTTCTCTTCTATATGATGGAGTACCTAAATTTGAAGGGATCGCGAGATCGATGTTGTAGAGCTTTGAAGTCTTATATATATATATATATATATATTTTCTACGACATGCATATTTTGTGTAGGTGAACATTTACTCATTTCGTTTTAAATTAGATATAGTCATCATTTTCCCCATAAAACCCACACATGACCATAAAAGAGACGACGCTACGCTAGACATTCGATTTATCTACATCGGACCTATCATTTTTGTTTTTGGTAATATATTCTAGAAGTCAACTATAGAGAATCCGATTAGTTCGATTCGAATCAGCCCCTTAAAAAATATACTCCCTCTATCTCTTAATATAGTTGATTTTTCAAACATGTTCTTTCATTTTGTAACAAAATTTATTTCAAAAAGTTCGAAAAAACAAAATCGATTTTTTGATTTGATTCTCTTGTATAAACTCTATATAATTGAATTAAATTTGTAAAATCTATATATATATATTTTAAATCAAGTTCAAAATCAAATGTCATAAAAAAACATTCTTAAACACATCTATAAAAAGGCTGAGAGAGTAGTTCATTTTAATTTCAATATATATATATATAGATATAGCTCATTTAACAATAATTTTTTCTCATTCACAAGACTCTTATGCTAATGATTTTTTCAGAGCTAAGTATGAAACCACCTTCAACCAACCAACGATCATAACATCATGGAGTAATCAATGACTTTTCGATTGACATAAAACGTATCTTCTAGACTGACCTTTTTATATCTGAAATGTACATATATATATATATATAAATATATATATATACACATATATATGGGATGTTTAATATAGTCATAAGATCAGAGGACCTACTCATAGTCGCAAATTATAATGAGCAAGAGTACGAGACTAATCACTCAAACAACACTCATGCATGATTAAGATGATGAGTAATATTTGATTTAATTAATTGGTAGGACAAAACTTTACACGAATTACACTGATGCATACATTTATCAAATTTAATGTTGTTTTTATAAATTTAGGCTTTACTAATCGTTAAACTTAAAATTAACTTCATTCACCTTCCAAAAGTAATAGATTATATTTCTCAATTGTGAAGGCATTTCTCAAAACGAGAAGTGGATCAACCATACATCAACGAGATACTCTTATTATTCACATAAATTAATAAATGAAAAACAACTTATAATTGGCTCAAAATCTAGAAAAAAAAATTAATGTTAATACATGCGACGTTTCTTAGAATCTCGACATGAAAAATGGATTTGGTGTGAGCTGCCCTAATACCATTGCAAACAGTTTCAAACGTCATAAATTTAGGATTGGTTTGCATCGCAACATGCAAGAAAAGGATTCAGTAATGTTAATTGGATGTAGTATGAAATGGATTTAGAATCTGATTTGCCAGTATAATTAAACGTTTGGATAGAACATAATAAAATAACTTATATCATTTGCATGTTTGAATTTACTCTTGATAATAAGATTGGGGTGATTTTTTACCTAAAAACCCTTATAACAAGAAGTTGAGTAATTTTTCTAAGTCATTTTGATTCTTCTACATTTTGATAACATTATAAAAGAGAAATACCATATTACGAAGTAATTTTTTTCTTGCTTCTACATTTTTAATACTTGCTCAAAAATAAAACTACCATAATTTTGACCATGTATTAAGACTACAATATTTTTTGAAGTTGCATAAAAACTAGAAATGATCATGAAAAACTAAGACTCAAATTCTAGAAATGATCATAAAAATTACCATATTTTTAGAATTTCGGCAGTAGGAGATATTTGCTTACAAAGAGCTCCCATAAACATCAACAAGGTAGAAGTCGACTACCAAATTACAAAACGCTTCATTCAAGAAGCGATCGGCTATGTACTTACCCTAAACGATAATATTGTTTATGACGTAGATTGGAGGAAATTATTGGATATACGTTATTAGTTTATGATATTAATTAATCAAAATTGGACCTGTGGAATATTTACGTTCGCATAGTAGAATATACTAGAATATAATAAATCAATTTCTTATTTTCAAAATTTTCAGAATATTTCAAGTATCATGACTGATGGGTTCGTAAAAACTTAGCCTCTCGAGAGGAAAAAATGTTTTCTTCAAGAATTGGTTTTATATTAGGGAAACACTTCCTCCGTATCACAATATATATAGGTTTGAGTTTATTTATTTTTATCAAAATACATGATATTTTTTATATTTTTACCTTATTTTTTTTATTTTGTCCTCTTATCAAACCACAACATCAAATATATTTTTCTAAACTCCAAACCTATTTTTTTACGTACCAAAGCCAAAACACACACCACCACCGCCGGCATTGACCAACCGTTGACTCGTAATATTTATTTTGTTTGTTGTTTAAAACATGTGATTCTTTATGTCTAGTAGGAATAATTTAGTAAAATATATATTTTTTTTTTTTTTATAAAAATTTCCAAAACAATATGTATTATATGTATTATGATATGGAATATATTATGGTATGAGGTAGCATATGCAAATTGTTTACCATCGTATAATTAGTGGCCAAAACTCATTATTGCTAGTGGCCATAATAAACAAAGAGTACGTACTAGCTACTTTCCCCTTAATCCTTATATAAGGCATCGATCGCTACGATTCAAAATAAGCAAATAAACAAAATATAAACCAACTCTCTCTCTCTCTCTCACACACACACGCACGCACATTCTCATTGAAGTCTCTTTTCTCTCTATAATATTTCACCTAGAAAACAAAAACATGTCTTCGTCACCGTCCACACCATCTTCCAAAACCAAAAGAAAACATACACAACAAAGCAACAACAACAGCCCACAACAAGACACGATAAGATTCCTTGGAGTTCGAAGAAGGCCATGGGGAAGATACGCCGCCGAAATACGTGACCCCACCACCAAAGAAAGGCATTGGCTCGGAACATTCGACACCGCGGAGGAAGCCGCTTTAGCTTACGACAGAGCCGCACGCTCCATGCGTGGCTTTAAAGCTCGAACCAATTTCGTCTACTCCGACATGCCACCTGGCTCCTCTGTAACCGCAATCATCTCCCCTGACGAATCACAGCATGACATGTCAGCACTCCTCTTCCCTCCCCAGCCCCAACCGTACTTGACCAATCATAATAATGTCATGAGTACCCAGCAACTATGTTTTGATCAGACAAACAATATTCAACAGCAGCCCTTTCTCAATACTAATGAAATTACCTTAGCCCAAAATATGAATTGGTGGACCGGTCCGGTTCAAGAGAGTAGTAATTCGGTTGGGTCGGGTTATGGGTATTATCCTAAAGAGGATTCGATTGAGCTGCCACCATTGCCACAAGACATGAGTAGTAGCTCCTATTGTTGGAGTGAGGATAATAATATTATTAATAGTAATACAATTAGCCTTTTGGATAGCTCGAATGGTTTCGATTATGGAGCGAATTTGAATTTTGGATTTGAACCGGTTCAGCAGCATAGCCCACTGTTTAGCAGGATGCCGTCGGTTTCTGATCATCAAACCGTAACTGATGGGTTTGATTTGGGCTTTTCCACTTCCTCATCTTACTTCTTCTGAAAGTTACCGTTCTTTTTCTTTTGGGTGTTTTTTTTTATTAATGATGGGTTTGTTCCTCTTTGGGTGTGATTTTTCAATTTATAAAAGCCCATCAAACTGGGCTCGTTGATGTCCAAATGTACTTTTTTTTGACGATTGTCACTAAACTATATATAATGTATTTTTTTTTTGAATATAAGAAGGGAGTTTTATTAGAGACTGTCTGTATCCGTCAAATATGGAGGTAATACATCTTGCCCATTGCTTCTAGAGTTCGCAATGCGATGGGCAAGTTTATTACAAGATCTTGGCACAAAAGGAAATTTACAAGATACAAAATCCTTGGCTAAAGATCTAATCCTATCAATAACATCCCTGCATGACAAAAAGGAGGTTCCGGTGCTCGCAGCATCGTTAACTACCAACATCGCATCGGATTCAAAAATAACATGAGAAAAGCCAAGGGAAACAGCTAGTAAAACTCCCTGTAACAAAGCGGTGCATTCGGCATAGGAGATGTCCATGAAGCCCTGCTCGTAAACTGATTTGTAGCATAAGGTGACTCCCCTGTGATCGCGCAACACCATTCCCAGCCCCCATTGACCCGAGTCTTTGAATAGTGCAGCATCCGAGTTGATTTTTACCCAACCTTGACTCGGAGGAAGCCATCTGATATCAGGCCGAGGGAGTTGTGCCTGTTAGTTCAAGTCTGATCTGGATCCCAGCCGCCTGACCTGTGCAACAAGGGTTGCCGAAGATCTTGGAGTTGCGCATAGTTCCTTGGCCCACGCATCATTACGATTTTTCCAAGCAATCCATAAACCAATGTTCAGCGAAACCCAAGCAGATGGATCCAGTAAATCGAACATTTTGATGTACCAGTTAAAGAAATTTTTGTTTTGCCAATTATCCACATCAAGGTTCGGAAAGACAATCTTCCAAAAGGATTTGACCCAACAACAAGAAAGGAACAAGTGGGCTATATTTTCTGAGACATTTCCACAAACAGGACAAAGTGGGTTAGTGCTCGTACCTCGTGAGAGAAGAATATCGCGAGTCGCCAAACTTTGGTGACCTAGGCGCCAGAGGAAGAGGTTGATTCTCGGCAGAACCTGGATGTTCCACATTAGTTTCCAAAACCTGGGAATGGCCGGGACAAACTCGCTTTTCTGCCTGAGGCCCAAAGCCACAAAATAGGCACTTCTGACCGAGAACGCACCGTTCTTCGTGAATCTCCAAGCGAGGAGATCCTCCTTGGATGCGAAAACAGGTATTTTTCCAATCAACACTGCACGCTAAGGGCTAAACAGTGACTGAAGCAGCTCCTGGTTCCAGCCACCTAAACTTCTGTCTAGAAGCTGAGCTATGCAATATACCCTTGCTGCCCTAAGGCTCGATCTCTCACTGTCATTAAAGTGCTCATCTAGTCCCCAGTTATCATCCGGAACTCTCACTTTCAGCCCATTTCCAATATGCCAAACTGCCCCAGAGATAAGAGTTTCCCTTCCTTCAAGTATGCTCCGCCAAACGTATGAGGGATTATGACCTAACTCAGCCTCAAAGAAAGACACCAATGGAAAGTATTTTTTCTTCAATGTTTGAGCTAAAAGAGAGTCAGGTTCCTGCATTATTCGCCAGCCTTGTTTGGATAACAACGCCCGGTTAAATGCTCTGAAGTCTCTTATTCCCAAGCCGTTATTGGTTTTTGAGCTTGACATAGCCTCCCAACTGACCCACCTTCTTTTCCTTGTACCTCCCCACCAAAATGAACGGATGTTTTTCTCAATATCGTCGATGACCTTCTTCGGAATACTGAAGCAAGACATGACATAATTGGGAATCGCTTGAGCCACTGCCTTAATTAGTACTAACTTGCCTGCCTTGGAGAGAAATCTCGAGGACCAGTAGTTCATCTTCTGCCATATTCTATGTGATAAGTCTTTGAAGCTGAGTACTTTTGAGTTACCCATCACCATTGGCATTCCGAGGTAGTGATCGGGTGAGAGAGTTTCCTCTATTCCCAAGAGTTCCTTCGAGTCTCTTCTTAACAGTCTAGGAGAATTGGGGCTAAAGAATATGCTTGATTTCCTTCCTTCGATGGCTTGGCCGGAGGCTGAGCTGTAGTCATCGAAAATCCTTTTTAATTCTGACAGTTCATTGCGGTTACCTTTCATGAAGAAGACACTGTCGTCTGCGAACAACATGTGGGAAATCCTCATGTTCCTTAGGGAGATGGAGCATCCACTGATTAACTCTTCGTGCTCGGCTCTATGTATACTCGATGAGAGCCCTTCCGAGCAAATTAAGAAAAGGAAGGGAGAAAGAGGGTCTCCCTGCCTCAGTCCCCTAGATGGAATAAAGGTTGGACCTGGACAACCGTTGATCAGAACAGATAAGGATGAAGACGAGATACATCTCAAAATCTATGAAACCCAAATCGGTTGAAACCCATTTTTTCCAATACAGCTTCGAGAAAGAACCACTCCACCCTATCGAAGGCTCTAGACATATCCGTTTTAATTGCACAGAAACTCTCCTCTCCTGATTTCTTAGATTTGATGTTGTGGATGAGTTCATAAGCTAGAACGACATTATCTGAGATAAGTCTACCTGAGAGAAAAGCAGATTGATTCTTTGAAATGATCTTAGGCAGTACTCCTTTCAGGCGGTTTGCTAGGACTTTAGCTATAATCTGATACATGATGTTGCAGAGACCAATTGGCTTGAATTCTGAGATGGACTGGGGAAGCTTGACTTTGGGGATGAGGACTAAGTGGGTCGAATTGAAGTTCAGGGGGACTGAACCTCCTGCCAGGAAGTCTCTAACACAGCAGACGATATTCGCTTTAATCATCTCCCAGTTAGCCTTGAAGAAACCAGCGTTGATTCCGTCCGGACCGGGTGCTTTCCCTGGGTTCATGGACTCAACAGCAGCTGTGACCTCCTCTTGTGAGATCGGTCCAGTGAGTGAAAGGTTGTCTGCCTCTGTGACCCTGGTTTCGATGCTATCCAGAATCCTTCCCATGCTAGAGGAGCAAGAGCTCTGGGAGGTGAATAGTGAATTGTAAAAATCAAAAGCAATGGACTCAACTCCCTCCCTGGATTCACACCATTCTAGATTAGCATCTAGCAGGCCCTCAATATGGTTGCGTTTGCGTCAACTGGAGGCGAAGGCATTGAAAATTTTGGTATTTCTATCTCCCTCGCTGTACCAATGACATTTCGCCCTCTGCTGCCAATAATCAGATTCCAGTCTGTTCAACTCTGTGATTTCCCCATGTAATGAAAGGATTCTCTCACTATTTTCCTTAGAGAAGGCCAACGATTTTTGTGCTTCAAGGAGGGTGGTTTTCTGCTTGATACGAACTCCCCAGTTTGAGGGTGTTCCCTGCTCCATTTAATCAGTTCTTCTCTACAGTTCGAGATTTTTGCCTAGCAATCGGCCACATTGGACGCTTTAACGGAGACATTCCAGGAATTTCTGATCAGAGTTGAGCAGTCTTCATCACTAGACCACTCATTGTTGTAACGGAAATAGTGTGGCTTCCTTGTCTTTTTCGTCCCTTCAAGATGAACAATGACTGGGAAGTGATCAGAGGTAAAATCGGTGTAATTGCGTACGACCGCACGAGGGTAGCAGCGCGCCCAGAGCTTGCACACTAGAGCTCTGTCCAGTCTCGCCTGAATGAATTCTCCCTATCCGCCAGCCACTGTCTTGTTCCTCCAGGTAAAGGGAAATCCACAAAAGGGTAAGTCAGCTAACCCACAGTCACTTACTACTTCCCTGAATTCTTTCGATTCATTCCTTTCTTTTTGTTGACCGCCCCATCTCTCAGTGCTGACTAGAACGATATTAAAATCCCCCGCTGTCATTCAGGGAAGCGAGCTAACCGGAATCAAACTTCTGAGAAGCTGGCACGTTTTCCTCTTGTTGATCGTTTCCGGCCAGCCATACACCCCTGTAAAACGCCACACCTTGTTTACTATCACGTCTATGTGATGATTGGAAAAGGACAGTAAGTCTATCGACACATCCTCAGCCCAAAACAATGCAAGACCACCACTTAGTCCCTCTCTATCCACACCAAAGCAATCCTTCAGTTATAACCTATTTTGAATACCATTAAGATCCCTGACCAGCTTCTTTATTTCTGATAAGAAGATCATGGAGGGCCTGAATAGCCTCTGGAATTTAGCCAGGGCTGATATCTTGCGGGGGTTGCCCAAACCCCTGCAATTCCACACTAGAATATTCATCGAGAGTGGCGGGAGTAAGCTTCCTCACTCCTCGCCGGACACCTACCATCCTCCTCAGTTCCCAGAAATGCAAAGGGTGCAGTCAAAGGAATATTTGGAGGTGATTGATTATAAACGTACCGTATACTTTGAGAATCGTCATCGATCAGGTCAGCTGCCACCACCGGGCTATGGGCTTCCGATAGCAGAGCCTCCTCTCTGAGGGCCTGTCTAAATTGGGCCTCCCTCTTGGAGCTTCTTCCCACAAAGAGTTGCAGAGCTGGGGGGGTTGACAGAGGGACCCGGGCCACCGGAGAGCCTATTTCTCCCCCTTGAACTTCTCCTTCCAACGGTAGGATCTGAGGTTCCCAATGGGCACCCTGGCCTTTAGCTTCCTGAGCCTCTAGGAAGGCCAGATCTCCATGTAAGCGAGCTGATCTAAGAAGGCTCTGGGCTATTGGAAGTGCTGCCGGGTCCGAGTAGAGGTGGGCTTGGGTGATTTTTAGATGGGCCCTGATAAGGAGGTGTTCACCGTTCCTCTTGGCCTTCTTCCTGAGATCCAGTTCCCGAAGGAATGTCGGCCCAGGGTTTTGAGCAATAGTCCCACTCGGTTCGGTTTCAACTTGGGGCCCCTTCCTCTTTCGGTCCGATTGTAACGAATGCAGTTCAAACTGAACTAACTGTACAGAGCAGTTGTCTAATCCTCGATTTCCTGCAGTAGGAAGGTTGGAAGTGTCAACTATCGCGGCCTGTTCCCTAAAGTGATTTCTGAATACGACCATTCTCGATTTCAGATCTGACGGTTTCTCGATGGGTTATTGGCTTGTCCCTGTGTTCCATCTACATTCGAGGCATCTCTGTTCGAGCTTGAGGGTTTCCAACCAGGCAGTTTCGAATCTCCAGCCCTGAGTCCGTGTCCGAAAGGGAGCGGAGCTCTTCTGTCTTCAGACCTTCTTCGACATTCCGAGGTTCTATGATCAAATCTGCCACAAACAAAGCAGAAAACTGGAATTCTTTCATACTTTAGCGAAATCCAGTGGGTTTGTCCTTGATATACCAGCGGAAGCCCCTTTGGATGGGTTCATCAACAACAATTCCAACCCCTTACCCTGAGGAATCTACCACTTCTGTCATCCACATCCTTGAAATCACCGATTTTGGTGGCCAAGACTTCTCCTAATTCGGCATTCAAGCAACAATACGGAAGCCCATGGAGCTGTATCCAAAAATCTTGTTTCGAGAAATCAGTGTCCGCTGGTCTATTCGCGGTGTTGAAGGGTTTCAACACCAAAAGTTTCCCCTGGAAAGACCACGGCCCGTCATTGAGGATGAAATTGTTGGTCTCCATCGAGTCTGTTTTGAAGGTGAAGATATTAAACCCCACTTCCTTAATAAAGAGAGTTTCCAACTGCCACAGATTTCTGAGAAATTCTTTCATAATGTGAAAGGGGATCCTTCTCGTTGCAAAGATCTTGCCGGTTATTTCAGGAATCACCCCACTCTCACCTGAGAAGCGCGAGTCATCTAGGAAGAGAGATTCAAGCTCCTTTGCGGAGGGGTTTAGACATAATCGACTGTTCATCGTCGAATAGTGACTTTTCCACCTTTAAAGAAACCAAAATTAAAACTCGGTGCTTGAAATTAATGGTGGTCAGAGAGAAAATAAGAAACGAAGGTTTGATCGGAGTTAGGTGGGGGGTGCAGGTTGCGGACGATGAGGCTGGGGTTTACTCATTTTTCCTTACTCTCTCTTTCTCTGAATAACTATATATAATGTATGATGATTACTATATAGTATTAATTAATATATTACGTAATAATACTTACCAGTATTGTTAATTACTTACCGACTAGAATGTAACCTTGCGGATTTTTTTTTTTATAAAAGTTGTATTCCGCTCTATATGTTAATATATGCTTTTTTAATTTTTCTTCATACAATCAAGAAAAGACGTATTTAGTCAATATTAATAAATATGTATATTTTTTTTTTGAATATGTTAGAAAAATTAAAAAAACATGTATTAATAGACGGAAGGAATAATAAATAGAGCTGATGACTCACCAGAAAATAAAAAAAAATAAAATAAAAAATAAGCATAGAATTAAGATTAATTTTCTGTTAGACATTGAACATTTATTAGGGAAAAATTTTTATTGATCAATTAAGAGTTCGTACTGGTTCTGGAAGGAAGGTTAAAGATAAAAAAATTTGGATGTTTTATTACCACTCAGAAATCCAACTTTTTATTTCAGTGCATTTGAAATTCCAAAATAAATGATATGATATATTTGACTCTTAGAATGGAAATGGTTTAACATCTCTATTTAAGAAATTGAAGGTCAAAACTTAAAATAAAAAAGGTTTTGGAAAATTTTAGCCATTATTATTCTATGGTTGCATTAACTATACTCGCCTGAAAAAGTAAAAAATTTAATCTAAAAAAAATTATACCTATCTGCTTATAAAATTAATAGACCGTATATGGAGTTTATTAATAATTTATTGATAAATAAAATATATTTTAGTTGATATATAGTTTATTAATTTGTTAGAGGATCATTAGGGATGACGATGAGTGCTAGAAAATAATCCATGTGCGATTATCTAATCCGAAAATCCTAACCAATGTTACATTATGGTCGATCAAGAATGGTGATTCATGGATATATATGACTGATCGGAAGCGGATAATAAATGAAAAATAAGTATATTAATTCGCTCAATTTTGTCAAAAAGTGATCTACTATGGCTTACAGCAGGAAAATGAAATTTGATTCTTGATAATTTAGAGAAGGACGGAGGTCCGCCTCGTTCAAAAACTTAGCTTGACATCCTTAGATTTGTATTACGAGATTGCGGGTTATTTGATGTTCCATTCAAAGGCTTCTTTTCGTTTGAGTTCGCATCCTTGTAGATATTGGATTTTTCTAACACGTGGCAGTGTGTTAATTGGTGGAGAATTTTGCTTCAATCAAATCAAAATTTTATCATATAACACTTACATGATCAATTAACGTATAATGGGAAAATCCATGATTTGTCATATCGAGCATGTAATTGAATTACTCTAATTCAATCTAACATTTCACATGCAACAAATACATTATGATATAAAGCATGTAAATGGCATGATCATTCACATGAATAAATATCCAATATTCGAATTATACAATTCGATATTGATTTACATCCTTCGAAAATTACATCCAAACAGAAAATAAAGTATTCTTGCCTCTAAGTCTCCAACCTGCATATAAAGGTTCCAAACCCTAATTTCCGTTTCTCAAACAGAAAGGTTCAAGAGCCTCACATGTGACTCATCTAACGGTATCCACACAAGATAAATTATACGTACTCATGTGTGAATTCATGCTATATCAAGACATTATATGGCTTGACTATAGATATTTAAATTGTCACTTTTTGACATAATAGTTTGTAGCATAGGTTATGTTTCAAAATAAAAGCATTGCAATAAAATCGTATAGTATATGATCATATTAAATCGTCACTCGAATTACAATGGTGAAGAAATCAACGGATGAAGATTGAGTCACTTGGATCGCTACCATGGAAACATCAATGGATGAGATCAGCGTGTATAAGTTTATTAAGATCAATGAAGTGGAAGGATCAAAGGCTAGGATTAAAAGGTGTGGACATCAAGACAAGGATCTAGAGAATTCATGCTAAGAATTTGAGACGCCCGCATTTCGACCCCTCATGTGGGCCTAGTGCGGAGCCCGTTGGTACCTTCTATCGTCTGCGGAAACTGTGCCCTAGCCATGCCTCGTAACCTGAACCTGTTTAACCTGGAGAAAAACATTTATTTATAGAAATCTGTAAGCTATAATGCTTAGTGAGGTTTTATATTGAAAATACTTAATGAAACATTTAATAATAAACATTTCTATTCTAAAACATCATAAATTGCTTTGTCATTAGAACACGTCATAACACATCTTTATTTTTCATAAACACTTATAAAGGAAAATTTCTCGTAAACATTTTTCTCGTAAAACGTGAATTCATACTTTACTCATAATTCTTCGATAATATATGAATTTATCGAACCCCTTTCAGTGAAAAAACTTTAGGATAACTACTATGAGGGACCCACCGTAGTATCCTTAAACTCGGCACCCGTCAACAAGGGCGCAAATATAAACTTCCGCTACGTGATCTAGGGAAGCCGTACCCTCTGATCAGACCGATCATGGGGCCACATAAGGACCAAGTACTCTCTTTGGATTGGTCGCCACAAAGTCGACCGAATCCCCTCGAATAAAAACATTTATATGGGTTCGCCTTTATATATATATGTAGAATAAGCAAAACTTACTTTTAAACCTCGTCGTTATTAAAACGTCTAAACATTACGTTATATGCATTAAGTATAATAGAACAACTTGCTTTTAGGGTATTTGAAAGTTTTCTCCAGTTTTCAAAAGTATAATACGTATCTATGCCATATATTTAAATAAAACTTAAAAGCAACGAGATAATCGAAAACTATGGCATAGTAATATATATATTTCATAAAGCATCAATATATTCTTTGTAATGAAAATGAAAGTATCACTCACCGTTTCTGTACGTCTCGAGTCGTCCTTCTCGCGTAACGTGACGTCGCAATTAATAACCTAACGAAATATCATTAATTAACCTTGTAAATACTAACGCTTAAAAGAAAATTACTTGAATTAATCCTATTCGTCATTTCGTCCTAAGCATTCTTATCTTTAATTCGCTAGGTGTTTTTAAAGTTATGATTATTTTTGTAACTTGATTGTTCATTAAATGTTGCATATAATAGAATAAATATCCTAAAAAAATATAAAACATTACTACTGGTTGACAATGACTATAAAATAATTTTCTAAGTTAAAATATGACCAAAAGAATTTTAGAGACACTTAGTTATTTTTAAATCATTTTTGTCAACTAATTTAACTCAGGAATTAAAATAAATTAAGTCTGTTCGAAAAATTCTGAACTTTTGATATTCTGTAGAAAATAATATTTTTGGCTTACTGTAAAAATTTGGTAGGTTCGGGACCAGTAAGAATGATTTTATTTGGGTCGGAATATAAAATAGGTTCGGTTTTAAATGAAATGACCAAAATAATCCTTCTTTTAAAACTAACAGTTGGTATTTTTGTAAATACTTTAAAATCAGAAGGTTAAAATCGACTTTAAACGTAGGTGCGGATGATTTAAAATCAATCCGTTTCAATCAGACTGAATCAGAACGATTTGAACCGAGATAAACCGAAAGAACCGATTTTTATACCGTAAAATGACCATTAAACCATTGACTTTCCATTTGACCGAAAGACTCGCATTAATATTTTTGTAAATACTTGAAAATGGGATGGGCATAGTAGTAATTGCACAATAAAATTGATTTTTCTGATTGGCTATAAAAGGAATTGGACCGGTCGGTTCATTCATTTTCTCCTTCCTTCCTCCTCTCTTCCTCCCCGATTCTCTCAACTCTCCTCTCTGCTTCGACGTCGACCGTGCCGATTTCGGCGACGTCGAGGCCTAACCCACATACCAAAAGGATCCTCTCAACACAAGGAACATATATCCATCATCAATTTCGTCTAATCTCAACCGGGTAAGCTTTAATTTTGATTTTACTGAGTTAGGGTTCTACAACAAATTTGGGGTTTTCGTCTAATTTTTATATATGTTAATCTACAATGGATTCTAAACGTTTTTATGTAAGTTTTACGTTCATTCGACAATAATTTGGGCTTTGATTTTTACCTTAAATTTATTGTGTTTCTTGCGAGGTCCGATTCGGCTGAAGGGAGGTTGACGACGACGGAAGAAGACTTTTTCGCCACTGGAGCAACCTGGAACTCGACCGGATTCGGCTGAGTCAACTCGACCAGTCACTGAGTTGACTCGGTCGGTTGGCTCAGTGAGTTGACTCGGGGTCCCCGATTAGATAAGTATTCCTATTCCCCTGGTTCTGTTTTCCTTTATTTTCCCCTGATGAAGTTTGCCTGTTGCTTGTGGCCGAATGTCAATTCTGGGTTGATGATGATTCTTTGATGTAACTGGCCTGGTTTAGATTTTACAAGTATAGTATTAGAAAAAGTCTTGCATGTTAAATTTGGCTGAGTTTATGGCATCATTACCTGGTTTACTTATTCTGGAATAAACTGAATTGTCACTAGAGCTTAACTACCGGCTGGAAGTGCTTTTAAACTGTTTTGGTTGTGTTGAAAATGTGTGAGAACAAAGATTCAAGCTTATTGAATTGGCTGATGTTGGCTGCCCTGCTGTGTATATCTTCTGTGTGTTTAGAATGAAAATGTTCTGATCTTGCAGCCATGAATGGAGAGAAAAATTATGTGTGCAGGTGGCATTTTTTGGGCTGCCAGTGTTACTACACTTGGCTGGCCAGTGATGACTCACAGAGTTAATGAATTTGGTTGTCTTACAAGTATAAATGATAGTGTTAGTGACTGACTTGTGGTGCTTTGTGCAGGTAGTAAGTCAAAACTGCATTGGACAGTGCTTTGGTAGCTGGAATTTGCAAATTTCAAGGGCTGCCTGGACTGATTTTGGGTATGCTGGCCGGCTGGCTACTTAGTGTAGTCATGAATCTTCTTTTTTATTTTAATTTTTGCTAATGAACATGACATATAGAGTTAGGCTAGTGTATATTTTATACAAGTTGTATTTTAAGGTTGTATTTCTTGTATAATATCACAACTTGTAAACATAATTGTATATAAATTATGAAATTCTTTTGAATAATTTTTGTATTTTAAGAACTGTATCTGGAATTGAATTACTTTTCTTTACGTAAAGTTTTCCTTAACATAGAAACGTGTATTAATTGTCGTTTGCCATAGTCGATACTAATCGTTAACCTAGCTTCGGAACTCCTCGAGAGAAAAATAAGTCACGCGCGTAACCTCGGATCTTGATTAAACATAAACCTCGAAAAAAACGTGCGTCAAAATCATTATTTTATTTAAAAAACTATCGCCACGTCGACATTGCTTACACGTTTATCTAAGCTCGATTTAACGAGTCGTTACAGAATTATAAAAAGAAACAAGATCAGAAGTATATCGTGGAAGAAATTGAGGAGCAGTCAAGATTAGAAATCCAGAAACATAAGGATCAAGGAAGATTGACCAACACACAAGATGAAGATGGAAACAAATCGAAATTTGTATCTTAAAAGGTATATGATTCATCTTCACATTATATAAGGGAATATGAACAACATGCTTAAAAGAAACAAAACAAAATTCCGTTCCTTGTGGATCAAGTATTCTTTCATCACAATATATAAGGAAAAATAATACGTTTACATGTACAATAATATATATATATATATATATATGAGAACTAATCAAATTGCGTTTGATTCTGCCGATTGAGTAACGAGCAATAGAGATGGCAATTGGATGGATTTGGGTCAATCTGACCCAATCCGTAATGGATCCGTGTATTAATAGTTTAAATTTGGACTGGGTCAAATATTAATGTGTTGTCAAATCGAAAACTAAATCCAATCTTAATGGATTAATAGGTTAATGGATCATCCAATGGGTATTTACTTATATTTTAATTTTTTCTCCAAATCTATCAATATTGAAATATATATTTTTATTGAGTATAAATATAAAGTAGCAATGATCATTTGAGAAGCTTAATATGCAAAACAATCAAATATTAAGAAAAATTAATAATCAAACTTGTCCAATAATGTATTCTTGTAAATAGAAAAGTAGCGAAAGTCTACATCCAAAATTAAAAAAGAAATGATCAAGTGTTTAAAATTATTATTTAAATTCGATCCTAGCTAGATAACTCAATTTGCCTCAAAATTGACAAAATCCATAAGTTTGACAATAATTTGAACAAGTCTCAACTCTTCACTTCTCTCTATAAAATAAAGATAAAAACAAAATAAAGAAGATCAAATGTCAATATATATTAATATAAATATTATTTCATACAAAAAAAGAGGATGTGACTCGAAATTGGGTCAAATGGATCAAACCCATGGGTCAACCAATAGTTTATTGGATTGCTTTGGTTTAATCTTATAATTTAATGGATTGGGTTGGGTTGACCCAAAATTTAAGTGGGTCACGTTTTGAAAAACCGAAACTGTTATTTTTGTGCATGATCCGGGTCAGCCCATGGGTCCTGACCCATTTTTCCATCTCTAACGGGCAAGGTAAAGAAGTGATGCCCAAGGAAGACATGCTTATAAATATTAGACGAATTGCTATAGGACCAATTTTCACAAACAACATTTGGTGAGAGGCATATTAGAGAGGGAGAGGTTCTCCACTCGGACCTCTATTGTTGTCATAGGTTACTCAAGGTTTTAAAGGGTTGGGAACGAGAGTCAAGAGTACTAGCCGATGTGTGGCTAAGTGAGGTAGGGTCCTAAAATTGGTTGGGTAGCCTAGGTCTAGATTTACATAGGAGATTTTCGAGTTACTGAAAGTTGTAGTAGCTATGCGGCTTGTGGCTCATAGGTAATTTAGGAGGTGAATCTCCCATCATTGTAAGGAACTACTACCAGGCGCAATCGTCCGCGGACTTAGGTGTTTGTTAATACACAAAATCGCGATATATTTAATAAAAGACGCAAACTGTTTGCATTGAAATCTCTCGTGTCAATCTCTTGTTATTCTTTAAAGTTGTTTAATCTATTTTGTGCCTAATTATCACAACGTTAATATGCTCTAACAGTTCGATCTATTCTAAGTGAGAACTGTTCTATCTATCTTATCACGTTTTGCATAACTGATTGAATCAATATTCAACTCAGGCTTGCTTATGTATCTGCCATCTATAACAACTGGTGGAATAACTACTTGTTGAGGTGTTATATCTATCGTTTGAATCAAACCAACGTAAACTATTCAGTATCATTTGTTTGATTTATTTATAAGTTTCTGAACCTTGCCACAAGTCTTATAGAGACTTATTACTTTTATGTCAGTAGGTCTAATCAGTTTAACTCTAATAGATATAATTGATTCATTCACAAAGTCTCAAGCACAAACGCATTTATCTTAAAGAGACTTTTGATACAAACAGTTCATCGCACAAATGAATCTTTAGATCATCAGATCTATAGATCTCCATCCTCACAACTGCTACTGACGTATTTGATTCAGTATCAACTTAAAGGAGTTAGATATGAAGATTTTGGTTCAGTATCAACTCAACCGAATTAGTCCAGACGACACTAACTCAGTATCGGATTGAGTGAGTTAGTTCGACACATTGTCATGCTAAGTCACAATCACCATCATCATCCAGAGGAAGGACTTAGGCGTCATCAGTTTACACAACTAAGGTGAATCAGTAGGTGCATAAGATACTGTTTACTATACTTAGTTTCTCTGTAGATTGTAAACTGATTGTAGGTACTAGTCCATTTGCTATTGACGAAATACTTGTTTATCTTTCACAGTTTATTAGACTTTGTATTATCATTGGATTATTGATTATGAACTATGTTGGTTCATACCGTACTACTCTTTATAGTTATTGTTCTTAGAATTACATGCAAGTTATTAACTATAATCTGTTTAAGTTATTTACTGCTGCTTAGCATCTATTTTAAGAATATGATTGTCTTAATTGTATTTGGATTATTCTTAAATATATCTTTTATACATCTAATTAATCACTTCGATAAAACTGAGATAATATATAAATGATTGTTAGATTAGGTTTGAGTTGTATCTCGTTGTCACATTAAGTGATCTAGTCGAAAAGAGTTAGGGCTATCAAATTTCATCATGTATATGCTATGCTAGATCACATATACATAATTTCACAAACATGATATCTCAAAACTCGTTTTGAGACGATAAAACATTGAACTTCATATAATCGTCAAAACTCTTTTAACGATTAACCAATTTTCATATGCTAACAACTTAACATATCAATTGAATAAATGAGAAGGAGAATGATAGATTACCGTGATTATGAACTCAGGTTTTACTATCTCCTTTCCGCTTTACTTATGCTTCTTATCACCAAGAACACTTAAACTTTAACTTTCAATTCAGATTGCAAAGAAAAATTATCCAATTTCTCTTTTGAACTTAAAAGCTAATTCAATATTTTATGTTCTTTATTTTCTCTTCACCTCCTCTCTTTCTAATATATATCAAGTATATATACATATGGGCGGACTATCAAAATATATTTGATTTTGCGTTGGTCAACATTTTAACCAATAGGGAGAAAATATTGAAGATAGAAATTTGACTTAGAGATTGGGGTAGAAAAATTCTGCCCCCATACTCTAATCAATTTGCATAATTCATAAATTTTATTAATTAATATTATATATTGATAATTAATCACATTAATTAGTTATAATATATATTAATCATATATGACATAAGATATTTTAATTATATTATTTTAACACAATCAAAATATATTAGAAGGATAAATGGACTTACAAATTAATTTCTAACTCTTAAAAATATGAAATCAATTCTAAGACTTACAATAATTTAATTTAATTCAATCGTATACTTACGACTAAGAAAATTAAAAATCATGTATGAAGTATATGTTTATCTTTTAGTGTGTGACCTTGAAATTTAGTAGCACTAACTCTTTTCGACTAAGTTTCCTAAGAGGCAACTTAACCAGATACAACTTAATTCTAATCTAACAATCACTTACATATATTATCTCTGCTTTATCGAAGTGATTGATTAATGTACAAATGATCTACTTAAAAATAATTCAAACACAATTAAGACAATCGTATTCTTAAGCTAAATACTAAACAGCGTGGATAATCAACAAATACTAACTAAACATATTACAGCTAACTACTTAAATATAAATCTAAGAACGATAATTGTAAAGCAGTAGTACGGTATGAACTAACATAGTTTATTATCAATGATCTAAAGATAACTTAGAATATAATAAACTGTGAAAGATAAACAGGTACTTGGCCAATAGCAACTGGACCGGTACCTACAAACAGTTTACAACCTACAGATAAATTATGTGCAATAATAAGTATAGTAATAGTTCAGAAGGAACTGAACCAGAACTTACAATGATCGTCTATACTATTGCTGATACACATTAGTTGTGTAAACTGATGACGCCTAAGTCCTTCCTCTGTATGATGATGATGATCGTGACTAAGCATGTCAAAGTGTCAATCTAACTCAATTAATCTGATACTGAGTTAGTTCCGTCTGGAATGATTTAGTTGAGTTAATACTAAACCAGAATCTTCAGATCTGACTCAGTTAAATTGATACTGAACCAGGTATGTCAGCAACGGTTGTGAATATGGAGATCTATAAATCTAATGATCTAAAGATCTAATGGGCAGTTTGTGCTACGAACTGTTAGAGTAGAAAGTCTCTTTAAGTTGAATGCGTTTGTGCTTGAGACTTTATGAGTGAATCAGTTGTAACTATTGGAGTTAAACCAATTGGATCTACTGACGTATAAAAGATAAGTCTCTCTGGACTGGTGGCGAGGTTCAGAGACTTACAAATAAATCAAACGAATAATACTTATGAGAAATGTGCTGGTTTGATTTAGATGATAGATGTAACACCTCAACGAGTAGCTACTCGACCAGTTGTTACGGTACGCGAATATGAAAACAACCCTGAAACAAATATGGATTTGTCCAGTATTGCAAAAAGTGAATTGGATGGATAGAACAGTTCTCACTTAGAATAGTTCAAACTATTGGAGCATATAAACGTTGTGGTTGTTTTGGCACAAAATAGATTAAACAACTTTAAAAAATAATAGAGCTTAACACGAGAGATTCAAGTGCAAAATAAAAATACCTTTATTTCTTTATTGATGATATATCGCGGTTCGGTGTATAAATGACACCTACGTCCGCGGGCCACGGGTAGAAGTTCTTACAATTGTGGGAGATCATTCCTCCTGAATTACCTAGGAGCTTGTGCACAAGGCGTACAACTCTACTAATCCCTGTAACCCGATGATCTCTTATGTAAAGCTAGACCTAGATGACCCAATCTATTTTAAGACTCTACCTCACTTAGCCAACACCGGCTAGTACTCTCGATCTCTATTCCCAACCTTTTAAACCTTGAGTAACCTATGACAACAAACAAAGGGTAGAGTGTAGATACTCGACAGTCTTCCTAAATACTCTTTGACGTGTTGTTTGTGCAAAAAATCCTATTGGAAACATGTCCTCATTTTATAGCTCCTCTTTTCCTTGCTCGTCACTCATAAACTTGAAGGTAGAGTTATACACGATCTGGTTTTAATCCTCCTAATCTGGAGTTGTAGTTACCAAATATATTTATAAAATGTATCGGTAGAAATCCTTGATGTACAAGAAAGACTGTTTCCTTTTCCATCGATAGGCATTTAGACATCAGGATAATAATCTTTGATATTGTTTCCATTTGTGTTCTAAGTCTTTATGTATCCTGATCTGCCTTGATCCTTTTCTTGGGGAATACATCTTCAATTTCTAGCTTTAGATTTTGCCATGTCATCAATCCAGTTTGATTGTTCGATCAGATCTTGTCCGTCCAGCTTG